>NC_068413.1:31591933-31634912 GCF_023724105.1 Carassius gibelio | reverse complement strand
TATATATATATATATATATATATACACACACACACACTATATTTATACAATATATACCTATATATTATATTACATTACACATGTATATACTATATTTTTAGATTCTTATTGTTTGTGTTATTATAATAAAATATTTATAAGGAAACTGTCTGTTGATCAGAGGTATTAATACAGAACAGAGTGATAAATTCATAGTATTTACAAAAGTATATGTACAATATTTATACAAACCCTAGCACATCATCAAGGATGAGAGTTTTTAGATTCAGTGGATCCATGCCTTGACAAGTGGTCCACATTGGTAGTTCACAAGCAAACATGCCACTGTGAACAGTTGGTTTATGCTACCAGAAATGGACAAGGGGATAATTGTGTCAAACAACTTATGCTCTTTAATGGTGGTGGATGAGGAGATGTCCCCTGTCTATGTAAAGCGCTTTGAGTGCTAGAAAAGCGCTATATAAATGTAAGGAATTATTATTAATTATTATTATTAACGCGACGGATAAGACGTTCAACATGTACCCTGAGCCTAGCCACAGACTGAGTGTGTGTCACTTCATCAGCTGACAATTGTTTTCCATTGGTCAGGAAAACAGGCCAGTGTATTTTACATGGCACTAGGCTATCAATTAAGAAGCCCTTATCCACCATGATGGCCATATCAGGGGTAAGAAGGTTAATGATCCCTGACTGTTTGAACAGCTCCCGGTCACTAATAGACCCTGCATACAGTGCAGAAACAAATGTTATTGCACCATGAGGTGCCATTCCTACTAAAGCTTTGAAGGTGCAGTGAGACTTGTAATTTGAAAAGACCTCACTTTCTAGTAGCAAAGAGGAAGGTGTTTGGCAGCGGATCTCTGTACAATCCAGGATAACCTGTGTGTCTCGAAATTGGTGGAATTCTTCTGGCAGATGAGCTCGTACTTTCTCTTTTGGCACCCAAATGCACACTGACCCCAGGACAAAGTACAGGAAGTTGGCTCAGGTTGTTATGATGCGGCTTACGGTGGTCTGATGTACTTGAAACCGATGACCAAGGTCCTTTTGCTTGAGGCCCAAAGCAAGATGCATCAAGAACAGGAAGAACTCGTCTATTGCAGGAAGTGCCCGAGTGTTTCCAGACTCCTTGAAGACTTTGGAGTTGGTGACACAAATCATCCTGTGAGTTGCCGGTTCAATCAGTTCCCAGAAGGCCATCACATGGTTGTATGTTGCAAATCTGTCAAGAAAAAAAAACATGCATTGGTTCTCACATGGCATAAAATACTTATACATAGCTTTGTAGTAAGTTTAAGGTTTAGGAAATAGGAATGCTGAACTACAAGTAACTGATACAACAATCTTGCAATATTGAGTTATGACAATTATGGAATTTGCTATGTATAATTAAACTAACTCTGATTTCTGTTGAAGACAACAGTTGGTATTCATACTTATAATTATGTTGTTGTTATTATTTTGGTCAGTGTAGCCTACTTTTAGGCTGCCTAGGCTACGTGTAGCTATCGTATACAACTCCAATCATATTTATCAGAAATGTGGACCAGTGTTTTCAGGACAGTGGCAATGCTATTACAAATGCTTACCACAGGCAATGCAATCTTACCTTGTATAAAGGTGAATGTCTTCATCGGACCCAGCAAATCTATTGATACCAAAGCGGTTTATCATCTTTGTTTGCTCCAACTGCTTCCGTGCATCTTCTATCTCCCTTTTTAACTCCTCGTTTTCATGTAGAACCATGTCCACAGCTGCAGCTTTGGGAACTGAACAATAATCATGTCCAGTCCTCTCCACATCAAAGTCCATATCTTCCTGTTCTGCGTCCGAGTCAGGATCAGCGGTCTCGGTCAGCGGTCTCTCTCGACGCTCCAAAACACTCAACCTTGGCGGCTGCTCCTGGTAGTGGTTCCACTCAAACAGTGTAGGGAAAACAGCTTTTTTCAGACGTTTCAGACAAGCCCCTTCCATAAAGTCATCAGGTCTGAAATGAACGCTACACACCTTTGTGTTTTTGTTGACTTGGAAGTCATCTCTACTGACCTGAACGAGCCACTTTTTTTCTGAGATCCTCTTCCACTGGAAATGAATGGAAACTAACCGTAGAGTTGTATCTTGCCGATACAACGCACAACGGCACACAACAATGTTCCGATCTAGGTCGCATTAGCTTTTGGTATCGGAAAACCTTTTTCTCCATGGTTAAGATGCCAAAAACTATATATACTAACAACTATAAATGTTTATCGCTTTAAGTTTCGCGCCATACCCAACGATCTCGCGAGGCGTCAGATGTAAATATGGAACTGGAAACTGTTAGCCCAGTAGAGAGTGTAGTCGGAAACACGTCACAATTCCTGCTGCATAGAGCCCATTGAACGCTCCACATGTATCCTGGCTCTTGAGATTAGTCTATTATGGTTCACTTCCTCCTGTGTGAACTGTCCATTGACAAGGAAAGATGGGATGTTTAGGGAAACTCCCTCTGTCAAAATGTCCCGAATTTTGAATCCCTTGTCTGCGATAACCATGTCGCCTGGTTGTAAATGTTGGAAAAGTCCACAGTCAGCTCTTATTTCACTCCAACCATTCAGGTCACTGACAAAGGTAACACCATTAGGCGCAACCCCAATTAAAGCCTTAAGTTTGGTCCGTCCTTTGTACTGGCTGTACATATGACACTGCATTTCAAGCCTTTCTGTGTTAGAGACGGCAACCTCTGTGCAGTCAAGCACGAGCCTACAGGTCTGGAGGCAGTCTGGCAGCGATGTTTGATTCTTGGCTGTGGAGGGGATGTTGTTCTCAAGCAAACCGACATACAAAACATCACACAGGGACAACACGGGACACAGCATTGTGGCATGCTAAATTTAAAAAAAGTGAGCGAAAGTGGTAGGCAGAGGAGCCGGACTTTGGACCCGAAAAAATAGAGTGGTTACGTCACGACTTAGTAGTCTATTGTTAAATAGTCTATTGTTAATTCTACAGTAGCCTATTGAAGAATGCAATCCTTTAAATTAGTTGTTTATTTGCTTCACATAGGCACTATATTTTTATGATTAACTATATCCCTCTTATTAAAATAATACTTTGTCTGACTTTACACCTTAACACAATAAACAAATCTTTAACACTTTAAAATAAGGTTCATTAGTTAACTACATTAAGATTAACTAATTATGAACTGCACTTATACAGAAATTGTTCATGTTAATTTCCACATTTAATATCACTTTATTAAAATCTTGTTAATATTAGTTAATGAACCATGAACTAGCATGGTTAACATGGTGCGCACGCGGAGAGAGAGCCGCGTATCATGGACAGCGACACTGAACCGAGCTCTCTTCTGCGAAGTTCTCCTCGAAGTCCCTCCAGCACCTGAACGAACAAACACAAATCGCAGTTTGAACAAACAAAAAGATGTGAAAGAGCCCAATTCAGTACCGTGGTGTTCTGGTGTTCAGGGCTCACGCAGAGAAAGGCGTCTCAAAAAACTTGAACAACCGAATTTGCTTATTTTTGCTCTTGTGCCGACAAATACATACAAAATATGTCAAAATATCCACCTTGAAAATTATGCTCAAAAAAACTGTCAGTTATTTCTTAAGTGAAGGTAAACAGTTGAGGAAGAAAAATGGGATGCGTTCATGGTCTCTTAAAGTTACCGCGCCTAATTTAGCTACTGGCTGCTGTAATGTTAATCCAAGAAAATATAAATGAAAATCACTGCTCTTGACTGAATTACTTTTACTTTTAATTATTTGGTTTCTGTACCTTGACACCTACAAACTTGAAAAAAAAACTTAAACATTGTGCAAATAGCACAAATAAATAAAATAAACGAACATACAAATTAAACAATTTCAAACAGGGCCCACTTTTTCAAGCACTTTGTGATGCATTTTGGAAATAGGAGATGAGCCCCTAGCTTGATAAAATCCCTTTTCAAAGACTTACTGTTTGTCAATTTTATTTTGGTAACACATATTCTGAATGCCTTCGGCAGATTTCGAATGAGCTATTTTAATCTAGATTAATCTATATTAATCTATATTAATTTCAAGATCACAGTGAGATTAATCTAGATTAAAAAAATTAATCTATGCCCACCACTAATATACTTACAGTCTGTTAGTCAGAACAGCAGGCATTGTAGTCTTCTGTCCCAGGATCAGGAAACAGTCCTCCATAAAATGTGCTGCACACATCTGAATATTTGGGTTGAACTGTTCTGGAACAGTGTTGTAAATACAACTTAACCACTGACTTCTAGTTGTGTCCTCTTTTGGAAAGCCAAACAAAGTATTTTTGCTTTCGCAATGAAACAGCGTCTCCACAACATGGCACCGGCAGCAACAACATGAATCACAGGTTACACCTTTTTCTTTTCTTTCTGTGAACATTTGGGCGGCGTTATACAAATATTCCCACATTGTGATGTAGACATGTCGGGGCGTGTTTAAACGAGGTGTTTTAGGTGAGCGTGGACAAGTCTTAACTTTTATAAAGAATATCTCTTTGGATATGAGACTTTAGTCTTTGCAACTTTACACATCTTATATATAAACAAACAGCTTGTAACACTCCAAAGAGAAAACTTGAAATCGCATCATATGTCCCCTTTAATATTTATTAAATCATGGAATTTCATTAATAAGAATCAGAAATAATTTACTTGTAATTATGGGATCTTACCAAAATAATGAGAATTACATGAAATCAAGTAAAATAAAATAAAATACGACTTCAAATGATAATTTGGGGTAAATCGTTCAATTATCATAATTATAACATAATTATCATAACAAAGTAAAAATCCTAACTGTCCTAAAGTAGACTTCATTTCATTTTCATTTGTAATTGTATTTTGCTCTTTTGATTTTGTTTTGAAATATGAGCCAGATAGATAATAATAATAAAACAAAACACTGTGAGCAGTTTGATGTGGATGAAGGAGCTCATACGGTGTTTATGGGTCTCCAGTTCGTGTGTGTGTCTGGTATTCACCAAATTATGTGGATCAAATGTCCTCACCAATATATTTCTACCATTAAATTTTAACCTTGTTGGGACATTTTTGGAAACAAAACCATTAGGAAACAACACCATTAGGAAACAAGCTAATATATCACATAATGAAGTGCTTTGGAAATCCGGAAGTTTTGTGTAAGGGGTAGGTTTAGGTCTAGGGTTAGGGTAAGAGGATAGAAAATACACTTTGTACAGTAGAAAAACCCCAAACACCTGTGGAATGTCCTCATAAAAAAGGAAACCAGTGCGTGAGTGTGTGTTTGTGTGTCCCTCAGTATCTGTACACGTGGTACGTGCTGATCCATGAGGATGAGAACACCCAGGCTGGGAATCTCTTCAGGAACGACTCGAGCGGCTCCGAACGGCCGTCTGAACCAGATAAATAATGAGCGGAGATGATCAGAGAGATCAAGCCCTCATCAGGAGACTCCTCTGAGGACTTGAGCATCTGAAAACCAGAAAACACAATAAACACTGTGGTGCTCCTCAGGTTAAATATGTGGTTCTGGAGTTCAAACTCACCCAGATCTCAATCCAGAAGGTCCAGGATATTGCGTTGAGGCCGTGAGTATAAAATATGAAACCCCTTCCAATTTGGGGCACCATCTCGCCGCTGAAAGACCAGCCAGTCAGAAACGCTTCAGCATGAGGACGCAGATACAGAGACATGTGACTCGGACCTGAGTGAGAACAACAGCTGTTCAAAACCATTAATAAACACAAAGAGTGTGTCTGTTACTCTGAACTAAACCAGTCAAACACACTGGATCACTGAATGCTGCTGATTATTGCATTTTGTTCTCTAAAGCCAAGTTTGATTGCTGGACTATGTGTAACTTTTTATTACAGAATACCTGCTAACCTAAATGTCTGTTGCTGTTTAAACAAGTGTGACATACAGACAGACAGAGAGATGCATCAAATTAATAAAATGTGCTATATAAACAAACATTTGTATAGATGTATATAATAAATTGAGGTTATGGTCTGGACTATAGTTTCTGGAATATGTCTTCTGACTCAGATGTTTTAGAAACGTTTACATACTTAATTTTTAAAGGTTAAAGAACTTTTCATGCTAGAAAAAGAATAATCACTGTAATGATCCAATCGTAGATTCATAAGTGTTTATCCTTTAAAATTCTAACTGTGATTTTGTGTTATTTGTTTGTTTGTTTCTTTGGCCAGTCAGTGTATACAGTTTTAAAATTGTTTGTATTTTTGTATAGTTTTATCATTTAAACAAATTTAGCAAAAGTCATTATTATATATAATTAAAATTCAGCAGAGATAGTCCCCATTAGGATCATGTTAAAATGAGGCTGGACTCTCACCTTTGACCTCAAAGCTCATTTTGACAGTTCCCCCTTGAGTCTGCTGTCTGGATAAGAGCTGGACCTCCAGCGGAGCTTTAGGAGAGACTTCAGGAGCCGGAACATACCAGCTCTTCCTGAAACAATGAGAGAAAGACATCATCAAGTTCAGTGGGTGGCTCAGTTATACATGAACTCCATCATTCTCAGGAACTGGAGCATGGGGAACCTTGGGAAGCCGTAGTAGGGCAGCCAGTCCTGACAATGTGTGCTGATGCTGTCGTTGATCTGTGGGATGTGTGGAGTGATGTGCTGCATGCCAGTGTAATCCAGATTGCTGATACAGAAGCCAGAGTCGGAGCTCTGCAGTGATCCGTTCAGTGTGTGGAAGCTGCGAGTGATGTGCTGGAAACACACCCACACACACACACACACACACACACACACACATCTGACTGATGAAGGCTGAACTCACAATTCATACAATAATTCATCAGATTTAGACTCATTTTGCTGAAGAATTCTTCTAAACTGCTTTACAGCTGCTGTATGTAAGATTTTGACGCTACTAAAGCATAAAAATACCATAATATATTTGCAGATGTTTAAGAAACACACAAAATTAACATACTTGTTTAAATGAAAAACAATGCTACAGTCAGTTATTCTCCTTTGAAAATGTGCGTTCCAGGCCAGAATATCAGTGTTTTTGGTTTGTGAAACCCACCCACTGCCAGTTTACCCAATTGTATTTCGGCACACTGAGTTGGCAGTTGGCGGAAAACAGCGAATATAATTTCAGGCATTGTCAAGTGCGCTCATTCCTGTTTGTATTGTCAATCTGGCAACCTGCGTGTGAGTCAAGTCTGGGGAGGAGGGGCTGGGTGGAAAAAAAACCCTCTCCAATATCTAGCATTTTGACTGCATTACCTAGTTCAACCTCCCGATGTACATCCTACATACAGCAACTTTAAGAAATAATAAGTTTCATGTTTGTGGTTCTTATAGCATCTGCTCGATTAGTCCTCTAACACAGTGATATTGTTTTGTATAATTGAGATTTTTACAGTAAATTATGTATTTAGAAATTTTAAGTTTAATTTTTATACTGTTCCATTTTAATTTCTGTATTTTTTTATATTTTATTGTGTTTATCACTTGAATGAAGACACATTGTTATCAGAGGTGTAGTGGTAAAAAAATAGGTGGGTAAACTATAAATTCTGGGTGACCACATCGTGGTCATGGTAAGGTGGGCCACTGCCTACCGGTGTATGTGTATCATGATGACATCGCTATAGGCTATCATTTGATATTACTAGCAAGGGTATCACTGGTTGGTCCCTCATATAGGTCACACAATCACTATTCAATTCATACATTAATCTAAGTTCTTGTTAAAGAGACTCAAGAAGGAATAATAAGGTTGAAATCTATAAAGTTTACTAAATGAAAAATCAGAGAGAACAATTTTTTTAAGAGGAATAGAGAGGGCTTATATCCAGGGGTTCCAATGCAATGCACTTATACGTAATGACTAGGGATTTGGGATTATTTTCATTGTCGATTAATCTGTTGAATATTTTCTCAATTAATCGGTCAGTTGTTTGGTCTATAATATGTCAGAAAAATGTGGATCAGTGTTTCCCCAAATGCCCAGGAATGGTCCTCAAATGGTCCTCTCGTTTTGTCCACAACTCAAAGATATTCAGTTGTCTGTCACAGAGGAGAGAAGACACTAGAACATATTCACATTTAACAAGCTGGAATAATTTTTTTTTTTTACTTTTGTCTTTCATATATTTTTAATCAATGACACAGACTGCTATGACACAGACAGCTTCATTGTAGAAGGACATCCTTTTGGTCACGTGGGTTCACGTGAGATGATTGACAGCTTTACAAACTAATGATATTGCACTGATCGATGTCATAGCTGACGCGTATCAATAAGAGGAGAGTAATCGTTAGCTCTGTTAGCTGTTTTAGCTCTTCAGATTACATAAATCAGTGTAAAATGAATAGAAATGTTATTCTGTATGACGAAATATTTTACAAACATGTCATAAAATTATTATCTCTTCAAATGTGCGTACCATTGGACTATAGCCCTGGTCGGATCGTGGATATTGTATGTATACGGACACAAAGTCTCAGAGAGTGATTTGTTCATTTTGTGTTGACTGCATATGCGGATTACACAACATATGGGTTCTGAATCGACAGGTGAGGTCCGAGTTTTTATTGTTCCAGTCAGTCCCATAGAGACAGGAAGAGAAAAGATTAGTTCATTTTGCTGAACGAGACTCAAAGATCCGAGTCAGTAAAATGATCCGAACTTCCCACTACTACTGGCAACACCGCAAGCAATTGGTCAACACTGACAAATTGCAGCGCAATATGAAACACTTCATCTTTAACAACAAACAACCTATGAAACTAATAATGAACAATATGAAACTAAAAGACATAATTTTAATTTAAAATGTCATAGGAACTGTAGGCTATTTAGAGGTGGATAAACTCAATTTAGAGGTGGATAAACGCACTTTCGAGGTGGGTAAATGCTATTTCCGAATTTTGGGAGGTGCGTAAATGGCGTTTACATATGTTTAGCCTCCACTACATCCCTGATTGTTATTTCATGTTAGTTAATGCATAACTAATATTAATAAATAATACCTTATTGTAAAGCATTACCATTTTTATAAATGCTTTATATCAGTTTTAGTTACTAGTGCATCATGTTAAAGATAATGAAAACTAAATGCTTAGAATATATACAAAAACGTATACAATGTGCTTATTTAAAGGTGCCATATGCAAAAATTGAGGTAAAAATATCCATAACATGACCTACACGCATCAAAAGAATGAGAAGAAATAAGGGCGATGATGTCATAAAAAAATGTCAAGTTATAGTGCTGCAGAGATATCAACCTTAATTAGCATTAGCATTACTAGCCCCGGCCCGACAGGTGTCGTAATACCAGTTTCGGCCATGGGAGGCGGTATGTGGGCAACATAACCACCAGCCAACCTGCAATACACGAATAACTCGCACGGCTTGTGGGCATGCCTGAACCTGATGTCAATCATGTGGAAAGTACAGCCCACTACTTCATATCAGTTCAGGGAAGAGAGCGTCACCCGCTACAGGGAAACAACCGCGCTCGGAATCACAAATCAAATCCGATAAGAAAAGGAGCCGAACCAGAGTAAACATTGGCACTGCTTTTAATCGCTGGAGACAACTGATGGACCTGAAAGAAATGAGGTTTGACTCCGAACTTGCAACATTTCTTTTGGATTGGTAAGTTAGACACTGTAAGTATTTCGCTAGAAGTTTGTTTTATACGTTTGTGTATTTGTTTTCGGGAAGTTATAACATAGAAATGTATCGAAGGCTGTTCGATAAACGTGCTAATGTTAGCGATGGCTAACCGTAGCTTTGTTTGAGAATTAGCTAGCTATAACTTAACGTTACCCATTTTATTATATAGGGCTGTGCATGTCTTTACTCATGTACATCTCATCAGTAAAGACGCTCCTGTAATTAGAAGTATATCTCCAGCACGTGTGTTCAGATCAGGGTTGCCAGGTTTTCACAACAAATCCTGCCCAGTTGCTTCTCAAAACTAGCTCAATCCCGCTTCCAGAAGGTTTCCTTTTAGCAGGGTTGCCTTGGTATAATTCGCATTTTAGGGGCTAAATATCACATTATTTGTATTGGGGTCGCTGTGACCCGCGGACATGAAAAACAACCACCACAGACTTGGCAACACTGGTTGGCATTTACTACACAGAGCCGTAATTCACTGACAATCTACACAAAATCGATGTTAAAATCGCAGGTGATTCTTTGTCGATTTTGAAAGCGATTTTGTGTTAGTTGTCGGTAGACTACGGCTCTGTCTAGTAACTGCCGCTCCACCTGAACCAGTGTTGCCAAGTGTGCGGTTGTTTTTCATGTCCGCGGTTTGAAGCAATACCAATAACGTGATATTTAGCCCCTAAAATGCTAATTTTACCAGGGAAACCCTTCCCAAAAATGTATATTTTAACCCGGGAAGCAATTTTTATCGGGGAACCTCCCGGAAACGCGATTGGGCTAGTTTTGGACTATTTTTAAGAAGCAACTGGGCAGGATTTGTTGTGAAAACCTGGCAACCCTGATCTGAACGTACATGCTGGAGATATACTTCTAACTACAGGAGCGTCTTTACTGATGAGAGGTGCATGAAGATCGCATTAGATTTTTTGCACGGCCCTATTATTATATCATAACTAACCTGCTCTATCTAGTCTGTTGGTCTCCGTGTCCTCTTTGCTTTGTGGTTTTTCTGAGCGTGAAACAATTTATGTGTGGCGTGAAAGCGTGTGAAAAGAGTCAATTGCGTGTCTCACGGTGAATGCTTGAGAGTTGGCACATAGAAGACAGGTTCATTATTGCTATTTAGCGTTTGTATTAATCTATAATGTTTCCCTGTTTGCGTACAGGGACATAAAAAATAAATTAAAATTGATACGTGGACCAAGGTGTCTGAGATTGTTCATTTTAAGTGAAGGATCCTAATATTTCGTCCACAACAATATTTAATGAGGTTAACTTAGAACTCCTTGTGGTTAGTCTGCACGAGATCAACAAGCTTGTTTGCTCTGCGGCCGCTTTAAATACAAAATAAGCATTCGATCTACGTTAGAGCATCTGAGCACTCACAAATCTTTCTGCAGCGTCGCGAGCAGAGCGGCAAGAGGGATTTTTGACACTCTAGACGCCGGCGTTGTAAACGCACAGTTAGGCTTCGGCTATGGCTGTAGTGTTGTTGTGAAAGTAGGGGCGGAGCATAGAGACTATGCCGTTTCTCGTTTGTTACTCTAGAGTAGACCAATTCACTTTATTGAGGCATACTGCCCCCATCTGGTATGGAATGTGGAGTAAGACTTTATTTTTTTTGCCAAACATTACAGATGGCACCTTTAAAGTAAAGAGAATATTTTATGGTATCAGTAAAGTGAAAAACCCTGTGGTAAAGATGGATCCGTGACAGCTGTACCTGGACAAAGACACGTTTGGGTCGTGGGCTGGATGGGTCGGCAGAATACGGGAAGAACAGACCACAGCTGACCAGAACAAACATCAGCATGAACACTGACCCCAGAACAGCCAAGACCCGCTTCGTACTTTGGGACAGATAGATGAAGTGAATCTGGAGAGAAGGAAAAACAGAAAATGAGTGGAATAAGATGATTTAGGCCCAACCCCAATTCTACCCCTTAGCCCATCCCCTTTCCCCTACCCCTCTGTTTTACGCGTTCACGTGAAGGGGTAGGGGTGTGTCAATTCTCTTTTGGTTGGAGGGGTAGGGGTAAGGGGAAGGGCCAGATAGCCCTTCAAACAAATTTTTCGAGACCACACTTCAAACGAAGGGGTATGAAGCTTTTTTGGCATAAATGAAGAATGTCAATGTCATGTTAATCAAAGAAATATTTGTAAAAAATCGCTAATATTTGCTAACGTCATATGGCGTGTGACGGGATAGTAGTGGTGTCCCAATCTTTAGGGGAATATTTTCTCCCCTACCCCTTGACACTATTGCCGCGTTTCCACCGAAATTACCCGGAACATTTTTACCAGGAACTTTTTTTCCCAGGAACTTTTTTCCCCCCAGACCTGTTGCTTTCTGCGTTTCCACGGCGGTGTAAAGTACCGGGAAGATTAGGCAAATGACTGGTGACGTAAGTCCGCGCGCGTTTCTCAATACAAAGTACAGCTGATAAAAAAAAAAAAAGTACGCTGATTTTGGACGTGCATCATCGGTAGTTAATTCAGACTTTGTGCATTCGACTGGGGAGTGTGATGTCCGCAGCAGCGCAAGTCCGGTAAATCTATAAACAGCAGTGTAACTATATACTATATATATATATTATACTTGATAACTTCAGTCAGCTCGTCTTGGCTACTGCAATTTTCCCTACTGTATATTTACAATAAAACGAAATAGGATATCAAATATCACTGCCTCCTTTGGTTTTCATTTAAGCATAATAACAGCTGCAAAAATATACTTAGTTCAGGGATATGTGTATATGCAGCCATTACAATGAAACGAAATATTATATAAATTTGCCTTTTTTATTTTCATTTTAACATATAGATAAATTGAATACAGACCAAAGAAAACCTGTTAGATTTACTCCACAGCTGAATTATATTTTATGTTTAACCACTAAAGACACATCAGAGCCAGCGGCACATATCAGAAGGTCTATCCAATGTGAGGCTGCTTCTCGGCGGATACATGAGGACTGAGCTCCCGCTGATCGAGTGGAGCTCACCATCTCTGAGATCGGCGAAACACATTTTTAAATAGGCGCTGTCTTTATAAATAAACCACAGATTTGAGTTTTAAACAACTACATTCTCGCCTGAAATACTTTTAAAATTACATTTTATGACACAATAACAGTAATATTTGAAAATGATCCGAATAAATGGTGTTTGAACTCAACCAATGCTGCGTGAACTCAGATGGCTTTGGCTACAGCAATTTCCCCTCAGTATATTTACAATAACACAAAATAGGATATAAAATACCACTGCCTCCTTTCGTTTTCATTTAAACATAATAACAGCTGCAGAAATGTACTAGTTCAGGGATATGTGTAACGTTATATACAGCCATTACAAACGAAATATAATATAGACTTGCCTTTTTATTTTCATTTTAACATATAGATAAATTGAATACAGACCAAATAGAAAACCTGTTAGATTTACCCCGCAGCTGAATTATATTTTATGTTTAACCACTAAAGAGACATCAGAGCCAGCGGCACATATCAGAAGGTCTATCCAATGTGAGGCTGCTTCTCGGCGGATAGATGATCACTGAGCTCCCGCTGATTGCGTGAAGCTCACCGTCTCAGAGATCGGCAAAACACATTTTTAAATAGGCGCTTTCTTTATAAATAAACAACATATTTGAGTTTTAAACAACTACATTCTCGCCTGAAATACTTTTAAAATTACATTTCATGACACAATAACTGTAATATTTTGAAAATGTTGATCCGAATAAATGGTGGTTGAACTCAACCAATGCTGCGTGAACTCAACCAATCAGAATGTTTAGCGCCAAAGTCCCGCCCCCGAAAGTTCCGGAACTCTGAAAAAGTACCACATCGCCAGCAGGGACTTTCTGAGGGGCATTTTTTTACCTGGAACTTTATTTAGTTCCTGGTTCCTGCGGTGGAAACACACCAAGTACCAGGCCAAAGTCCCTAGTTCCTGGGTAAAGTTCCTGCGGTGGAAACGCGGCTTATGTTTCAAGGGACAAGGGGAAGGGGTAGGCGGAGGGGTAGGGGAAGGGGAAGGGGAAGGGGTATAAAATAGAATTGTGATAGGGCCAAAGATGTTGTCGGTAAAGTCAGCAGAGAGCAATGAGATTTCAACACAAAGGTAAATTAATGAATTAAATGTACTTAATTATTCAATAAATCAATGTTGTTGCAAATATTAATGTACTTTTTATCAATGTGTCAGTGTTTTATTCGCAATAACAACAAAGTGACAAAACCCTACTGAACATCACTGTATGTATGTATGAGTGTGTGTGTTTGTGTGTGTGACAAGGCCAACTGTGGATTAAAAGAATTCAGTTTAATCACTGTTTGATATTAATGTGCTGTTTCAATTGATACACACACACATACACGCATAACTCGCACACAGAGATCATGCTGTGCACACACAGAAACATTCAGGAGCTCAGAAACGTATCTGCCCCAATATTGAAACTGCACGTGCATCTGTAGACTAGCACAATTAGATCTAACACTTTAATTGTATTTGTAGATCCTAACAGGCTGTGTGACTATTATGAATGATTATTTAAAAATGTACGTCGTTATGCAGTTTTCCCTATTGCTTGTGTGCCAGTGATTATCCCTCTGTGTGCAACATGTTGCTGACCACAACCTCTCATTCAACTTGAACTTGAATTAGGATGTTTGCATTTTAATGTTTAAATTTAAAGGTTTCAATTTTGAATATTTGACTCTGATTAGGGGACTACCTATTATTGGCCTGACCTATACACTACAAGTGTTTTTATGATTATCTGTATCTGACATTTTCAACACCAATTCACTGATAAAATAATTCTGTGGCCGAAAGCAATCTCTGCCCACTGCCCATCTGTTTTGTTGGGAGTCAATGAGGAATTCAGTCTCACTCCAAAAGCACTTGTTAACTGGAGCTGCTTCAGTGATCAGCATCAACAACATGTATGTTAGACCCTATACCATCTAAGCTCCTAAAGGAGGTGCTTCCAGAAGTCATAGATCCTCTTCTGACTATTGACTTATTAATTCCTCATTGTCATTAGGATATGTCCCCAAAACCTTCAAACTGGCTGTTATTAAGCCTCCCATCAAAAAAACTCAACTTGACCCCAAAGAACTAGTTAATTATAGACCAATCTCGAATCTCCCTTTTCTGTCCAAGATACTAGAAAAGGTGGTATCCTCACAATAATATTCCTTCTTAGAGAAAAATGGTATATGAGAGGATTTCCAGTCAGGATTTAGACCGTATCATAGTACTGAGACTGCTCTCCTTAGAGTTACAAATGATCTGCTCTTGTCATCTGATCATGGGTGTATCTCTCTATTAGTTTTATTGGATCTTAGTGCTGCGTTTGACACAATTGACCAAAACATTCTTTTGCATAGACTTGAACACTTTGTTGGCATCAGTGGAAGTGCATTAGCATGGTTTAAATCGTACTTATATGACCGCCATCAGTTCGTAGCAGTGAATGAAGATGTATCATATCGATCACAAGTTCAGTATGGAGTACCTCAAGGCTCAGTACTAGGGCCGCTACTCTTCACATTTTATATGTTACTTTGGGAGATGGGTGAAACACACCAATTTGAAAAACTAATGGAATGCATAGTTGATATAAAAAACTGGATGACGAGTAATTTCTTACTGCTAAATTCTGAAAAAACAGAGGTGTTAATTATAGGACCTAAAAACTCCGCTTGTAATAACCTAGAACACTGTCTAAGACTTGATGGTTGCTCTGTCAATTCTTCGTCATCAGTTAGGAACCTAGGTGTGCTATTTGATCGCAATCTTTCCTTAGAAAGCCACATTTCTAGCATTTGTAAAACTGCATTTTTCCATCTCAAAAATATATCTAAATTACAGCCTATGCTCTCAATGTCAAATGCAGAAATGTTAATCCATGCATTTAGGACCTCAAGGTTAGATTATTGTAATGCTTTATTGGGTGGTTGTTCTGCACGCTTAGTAAACAAACTACAGCTAGTCCAAAATGCAGCATCAAGAGTTCTTACTAGAACCAGGAAGTATGACCATATTATCCCGGTCCTGTCAACGCTGCACTGGCTCCCTATCAAACATCGTATAGATTTTAAAATATTGCTTATTACTTATAAAGCCCTGAATGGTTTTGCACCTCAGTATTTGAATGAGCTCCTTTTACATTATAATCCTCTACGTCCGCTACGTTCTCAAAACTCAGGCAATTTGATAATACCTAGAATATCAAAATCAACTGCGCGGCAGATACTTATTTATACCTATTTGGCGCCTAAACTCTGGAATAACCTACCTAACATTGTTCGGGAGGCAGACACACTCTTGCAGTTTAAATCTAGATTAAAGACCCATCTCTTTAACCTGGCTTACATTACATTACATTTACATTTTACATTTATTCATTTAGCAGACGCTTTTATCCAAAGCGACTTACAGATGAAGACAGTGGAAGCAATCGAAAACAACAAAAAGAGAAATGTTTTATAAGTGCTATAACAAGTCTCAGTTAGGTTAACACAGTACACGTATCATTTTAAATAATATAAAAAATAAGAAGGCAACAGATAGAATAAAAAATAAAAAATAAAAGAATAGAGCAACATACACATACTTTACACATACACACACACATACATATACAATTGCATAATAAATGAAAAGAAAATAGAATACAAAAAGATTATAAAGGTAGTTAGATTTTTTTAAAGAATAGAATTAGAATAGTGAGTGTTAAAGTTAGAGGGTCAAATCAAGATGGAAGAGATGTGTTTTAATCCGATTCTTGAAGATGGCTAAGGACTCAGCTGCTCGGATTGAGTTGGGGAGTTCATTCCACCAGGAGGGAACATTTAATTTAAAAGTCCGTAAAGGTGACTTTGTACTTCTTTGGGATGGCACAATCAAGCGATGTTCACTTGCAGAACGCAAGCTTCTAGAGGGCACATAAGTCTGAAGTAACAAATTTAGGTAAATTGGTGCAGAGCCAGTGGTAGTTTTGTAGGCAAACATCAATGCCTTGAATTTTATGCGAGCAGCTATTGGAAGCCAGTGCAAATTGATAAACAGAGGTGTGGCGTGTATTCTTTTTGGCTCATTAAAAATTAATCTTGCTGCTGCGTTCTGAATTAATTGTAAAGGTTTGATAGAATTGGCTGGAAGACCTGCCAAGAGGGCATTGCAATAGTCCAGCCTGGACAGAACAAGAGCTTGAAAAAGGAGTTGTGCAGCATGTTCCGAAAGAAAGGGCTTGATCTTCTTGATGTTGAAAAATGAGTGCTTACACATAACATACTAATATGCTTTTAATATCTAAATCCGTTAAAGGATTTTTAGGCTGCATTAATTAGGTAAACCGGAACCGGAAACACTTCCCATAACACCCTATGTACTTGCTACATCATTAGAAGAATGGCATCTACACTAATATTTGTCTGTTTCTCTCTTATTCCGAGGTCACCGTAGCCACCAGATGCAGTCTGTATCCAGATCAGAGGGTCACTGCAGTCACCCGGATCCAGTACGTATCCAGATCAGATGGTGGATCAGCACCCAGAAAGGACCTCTACATCCCTGAAAGGCAGCGGAGACCAGGACAACTAGAGCCCCAGATACAGATCCCCTGTAAAGACCTTTTCTCAGAGGACCACCAGGACAAGACCACAGAAAACAGATGATTCTTCTGCACAATCCGTTTTTGCTGCAGCCTGGAATTGAACTACTGGTTTCGTCTGAGGAGAACTGGCCCCTCAACTGAGCCTGGTTTCTCCCAAGGTTTTTTTCTCTATTCTGTCACCGATGGAGTTTCGGCTCCTTGCCGCTGTCGCCTCTGGCTTGCTTAGTTGAGGTCACTTCATCTACAGCGATATCATTGACTTGATTGCAAATAAATGCACAGACACTATTTAACTGAACAGAGATGACATCACTGAATTCAATGATGAACTGTTTAACTGGAGTGCATGTGATCATGGTCTTGTTATTTAGGAGCGGAACATGCAGGGCTCGAGGGGGCTGATTGTGCATCGTGCTCCCATCAGGCACAAATGGAGTGTGTCTCTGTTTGCAGTCTCTACGGCTCCTGTCCCCCTGTTGCAGAGCCACGGCGGCGAATGGGATCACGGGGATCACATATGAATTTAGCGCTCTCTCTCTCGCTCGAGGTTCGGAGACCTGCACTGCGGTCTCTTCCCACTTTGAGTGAGTTTATGCTGTAGCTATCTTCCTCCAAGAATTAGCAACGATGTATATAGGACATTTTAGATTTCTTGTTTTTCCCTTTCCCTTGCTATAATTAGGGGCGGGGAAGCACACGATTTATGAGTTGTTTGGGGCAGAGCACACACAGTCAGCACTTGATGGGGCTAAAATGCCCTAAAGTGTGGGACCTTGGATGTTTAGCTCTGCTCCCACTGGCCTTTCTTCTTGAGAGAAGAAAGTCTTACCCATTTTAGAATCTAGTGGCTCGTGCGTTGCCAATAATATTGGGTGAATTGTTTTATCACGATTCTTTTTCGACAAAGCTCAAGTTCCTGAAGGGGAATGTCTCTAGGTTACTTATGTAACCATAGTTCCCCTAGGGAACGAGACGCTGCACCGTGTTGACATTTTTCTGACTTGCTTCAAAGTTTGGAAGAATTAATAAAAATATGGATTAGTATCTGTAAATATTAAGCCACAAAAATACTGTTTACATATTAATCCACCATGTACATGAGGACATAAATGCATGAAGAACATTTCCAGAATTGCTCCTATCTGAGTCATTTCATGAGTATTTGACAGTTTCATTTGAGTAAAACTATCATCATATTATTTAAGACTACAGAAATATAAATGTTCCCTCATGGCAACACATCAAAAAATAAGTTTGGGTTAGCATAAAGAAATTATCAGAAATATAATACTGTGGGGCAGTATGATATACATAATACAGGGTTTGATGTTTTCTATCGCTATGACAGATTTCCGTCAATTGAGGAAAAAAGATTTGCAACAACGAATCTAGTGAGTGATTCATGATACCCATTCATAAAGACTTGTTTCATTCCTGAATGAATCAGCCATTCAATTGAATGATTTTATCACTGAATAGTTCAGTGACTTGCCACCACCTGCTGGTGGTTTCAGTTTAATTTTTATGTATAATTGCAGTTATTTAAATAATTTAATATATCTGTATTCAAAATTTTATATTTAAAATATTAATCTCCACATGAATTTACTTGCAGTCATGCCACCCCTGAGCCTCATTAAACATCTGAAAAGGAACATACAAACCACTTGTGTTCTTTTGTGCTACCTCTGTAGTACAAATTGATTTTATTTTTTTTATTAATACTTATTTTATATGATTGGTAACTTATTTGTCTTATTCTGCTTCTTATTATATTCTTTTAAATATAAAATTTAAAAAGCTTATGAACATAAATTTTGAATTTGACATGAAAATTATGCCATTGCAGACGGATGCACAGAGGAAGACAGGAGTAAGAAGTTCAGCATGGGAGTACTACACTCAACCAACTCCAGGTAAGACAGTTTTTGCCTTGTTATTCTTAAATATACATTCATTTTCATTTTCACCAGACACATACAAACCCGATTCCAAAAAGGTTGGGACACTGTACAAATTGTGAGTAAAAAGGGCATGGAATCATTTACAAATCTCATAGACCTATATTATATTCACAATAGAATATAGATTACACTTCAAATTTCATGAGAGGTACACATTCCAAAAAAGTTGGGACAGGTAGCAATAAGAGGAAAAGTTCAATGTAACAGCTGGAGGACCAATTTGCAACTTATTAAGTCAATTGGCAACATGATTGCGTATAAAAAGTGCCTCTCAGAGTGGCAGTGGATCTCAGAAGTCAAGATGGGCAGAGGATCACCAATTCCTCCAATGCTGTGTTGAAAAATAGTGGAGCAATATCAGAAAGGAGTTTCTCAGAGAAAAATGGCAAATAGTTTGAAGTTATCATCATCTACAGAGCATAATATCATCCAAAGATTAAGAGAATCTGGAATAATCTCTGTGCGTAAGGGTCTAGGCCGCTAAACCATACTGGATGCCCATGATCTCCGGGCCCTTAGACGGCTAAGACTCACATACAGGAATGCTACTGTAATGGAAATCACAACATGGGCTCAGGAATACTTCCAGAAAACATTGTCAGTGAAGACAATCCACCGTGCCATTCGCCGTTGCCGGCTGAAATGCTATAGTCCAAAAAAGAAGACATATCTAAACATGACGCAGAAGCGCAGGCGTTTTCTCAGGGGCCAGGCTCGTTTAAAATGGACTGTGGCAAAGTGGAAAACTGTTCTGTGGTCAAACTAATCAAAATTTGAAGTTCTTTTTTGCAAAACCGGACTAAAGAGGACAAGTTGACAATTACAAGTTTTCATCAGCGCTCAGTTCAGAAGCCTGCATCATGGGGGTTGCATGAGTTACATGGGCAGCTTACACCTCTGGAAAGGCACCATCAATGCTGAAAGGTAAATCCAAGTTCTAGAACAACATATGCTCCCATCCAGCTGAAGGGAAGTCCTTGCATTTTCCAACATGAGAATGCCAGACCACATACTGCATCAATTACAACATCATAGCTGTGTAGAAGAAGGATCCGGGTACTGAAATGGCCAGCCTGCAGTCCAGATCTTTCACTCACATAAAACATTTGGCACATCATTAAGAAGGAGATGTGAAAAATAAGAACTGAGTTGAAAAATTAGAAGTCTGTATTACACAAGACAAGGAAAACATTCCTATTCCTAAACTTGAGCAACTTGTCTCCTCAGTCCCCAGACGTTTGCAGACTGTTATAAAAAGAAGCGGGGATGCCACACAGTGGTAAACATGGCCTTGTCCCAACTTTTTTGAGATGTGCTGATGCCATGAAATTTAAAATTAACTTATTTTTCCCTTAAAATTATACATTTTCTCAGTTTAAACATTTGATATGTCATCTATGTTGTATTCTGAATAAAATGTTGAAATTTTAAACTTCCACATCATTGCATTCTGTTTTTATTCACAATTTGTATAGTGTCCCAACTTTTGGAATCGGGTATGTGTATATATATATATATATATATATATATATATATATGTGTGTGTGTCTGTGTGTGTGTGTGTGTGTGTGTGTGTGTGTGTGGGTGTGTACAGGTATATCATTTTAAAATATTTGTTATCGGTCTACTTGACCTGTAATAATTGGTTTTGGCATTGGCCCTGGTCGACCCCTAATTCTGAACGTTTTAATTGAATTGTTTGATATTTTACAGTTGATCTGTATGACTCACAAAGTAGGAAGACAGAATAATGGTTGCCAAGGTAACAAGTGATGCCAGGATGATGTCGGGTGGGATTTCGTCTTTGCTGCGGCCCTGAATCGGTGTAAAGACCACAAAAACCACCCGAATGAGGAACATGATGTAGACATACGGCACAGCAAGACCCATCAGGTACAGGATGGAGTACTGAAGAGATGCTCCTACAAACACACACACACACACACACACACTTACACCGCATAAATGATGAGCACAAACCATGTGGCACTACATCATAAATGACCTCAGTCCAACTGCAACGGTCTGTTTGGACAGCAGAAAGGATCATTAGTGTGCACCTGCCCAGCCTTCAGTACTTGTACATATCCAGAGTGAAGAAATGGTTAGGTACTGTAACTTCATCATAGATCCATCTCACCCTGGACACTTCTCTCCTCAATGTTCTGGTCAGGCAGACGCTACAGATCTCTGAGCGCTAGAACATCTAGCCATAAAAACAATTTGTGCCTCATGCCATCTCTAGCCTAAACAGCTTACACGGGAATCATTACCTGTGTTCTGTATTTCATTCTACATCTTTAATAATTGACTCTTTCTCAAGTATTATGTGAATATATATGCATATCTCTTCATTTATACAGCTGTATATAGAGTACATAATGCATAAATCTGTACATAAATACTGTTCAAGAGATTATTAATACATTATTAATACAGTTAATCAATCTCTCAAGAAGGAGAGACCAGGACGAGGTTGCAGACGAGAGTACTCCTCCCCTAATCATGGATGGTAAGGAGGCATACCAGGTAGGATTCTGGATTCCCATCACAGAGGATGAGTGCTGCAGTATCTGGTCGACTGGGAAGGATATGGCCCAGAGGAAAGGTCTTGGGTGAACGCCCATGATATCCTGCATCCCACACTCACATTTGAGTTTCATCAAGCTCATCCAACTCGATCCGCACCTCATCCCCGTGGAAGGCAGCAGAGTCAGACTGCCCCTCGCGTCCGGAGCCGCTCACAAGGGAGGGGCTCTGTCATGGATCAGACCTCTGTGGCTCTCTCAGATGGCCACCAGAGGCCCCCCTCACCATCGTATTAAGTTCCCCCTGGACTCATCACTGGACTATTTAACCAGCGTTCACACACACACTCACTGCAAAGTTTTGTTTTGCCCCATCCAACATTTCTGAGCATTTTCCCTACCAGTTTATTCTGTGTGTGACCCTGGACAGTTTGACTTCACTGATTCTCTGCCACATACCCTTGTGATCTTGCCTCCTAGAACTTTGATTGTTTGCTGGTTGCCCTGACTCCTGCCCAGTATAGTTTCTGCTTTCATCTTGCCTCTGACATTCCTGCCACTCTTGTTTGACCGTTGCCTGTTGTTAACCTTGCTTTATTCAATAAAGTGCTACAAATGGATACACATGCTTCGGACCGTTCATTACAATTAGGATGCTTTGAAAGTGAACTAACCCTTTAGTTTGTGACGTCTTAATTAGTTCCCCTATTTAGATCCCCTTGTGTGCTCTGTCTTTGGTTAATTGTTCCACTGAGTTTGTTCCACACCGTGACTGTTCCTACTTGTGAGTGTTCCACATATGTGATTGTTTCTACAGATGTGTCTCTATATGTTTCTGTATCCTTGAAGAAGTCTTTGTATTACCGTGAGTGTTTGTTTGTAGTTAGTGTTTGGAGTCCTTGTTTATCTTGTCAGCCCAGTCCTGTTTAGTTATTTAGTCTTTACCCTAGTCGTTGTTTTCCCCCTCGTGGATTTTGTTTTCCCCTTTTTGTTCAATAAATCCTGTGTTGGCACTTCCCGTCTGCATCTGAGTCCATCCCAACCCCTCCACATAACAAAACACAAGGTTTTATGATTTTACTCTACTGTACTCATAACAGTCCACTAGTGGAGACGGGATGAATTGATGTGAATCAGGTGTGTGTGGTGTGACCTCTGACCTCTGGCTCTGAAGAGCTTTGTGAGCAGCAGTTTGCTGATAAGCGGGAACAGCACCATCATCATGGGCACATATGCAGAACCCCATCCACGGTGAGTGAAGAAGATCAGCACAAAACACCACAGCAGCAGACTGCCATCAAAGAAGAGCTCGGCCAGATCCACACGACTCGTGCTCTGAACCGCATACACGCACACACACACACACACACACACACACACACACACACACACACACACACACACACACACACACACACAGTAATTTCAGGTGATTTGCTTCTATTTCTCTCATCGCCATCATCATCATCATCATCTCTTCAATAATGATACTGATTGGAAATAAAATGATTTATTGTTTAAATAGTGCTACTTCTTTGGCATAAAAAAGTGTGTTTAGGTAAGGTAAAGCAGATTTGTTGAAGTGTGACATCAGATCAGCAATTTGTAGCAGTGGGTGTGTTGAAAGTTCTTTATAATTGCTGAAGGATCTGTCTGTCAGGGTGTGGGTTAGTGGTAGTTTCTAGCTGCTATTTCAACATTGTGCCAAACCGTGCATTTACCACGGCTATAGAGAATCTAGCAACCAGACAACAGATGAGTAACCGATCCTGAGTGGTGACATCTGTACATGCATTCCAGCAGCACACGTTAACATTCCGGAAGAATTATATCCAATTGTGCTATGCGTTTGGCCCAATGGAGGAAAAGCAGCTTTTGCTGTAGCAATACACCTTTCAGCAAACCTGCTACTAAGAGCTGCAGCTCTAGATTTCAGTTGGCTGAAATCACAGAATATTGTTTCTGGTGTGATGATGACAGATGAGTTTTTGTGTCAGTAAAGTGTGTGGTGTCTTGTCCATCACTCACCCTGTAGCAGCGGTTCTTCAGCAACGTGTGGATCAGTAGGAGAATGCCAACAGCGGCGGGTCCATACAGATAGGTGGCTGCATATAGGTTACTGTACCAGAACATGGAGCGGCCCATCAGCATAATGAGCCAAGCCACGAGCAGAACCATTAGCAGAGAGAAGATCCAGCTCAAGACCAGCACACACATCGCGCACACCAGATCACGCATGTACCGGCCAGCTGCACAGGTCATGTGACGCACCGACCTACACCCTGTCACATTCAGTGTTTCAATGAAGGAATGAATGAATGAATAAAGTGAATGAGTGAGTGAAATGAATTAATAATTAATGAAAAAAGAATGAATTACCCTAATGAAACAAAAATATATTGCAGTATATTGAAAGCGGCAATCATTTGTATATTTTTCAATATATTATTAGGGCTTTTCGATTCCACAATTCCTGGACCTGGAATCGAATGGAATCAATTCCAAGAATCGATTCCTCACTATTGTTTTCAATTCTTTTCCAATTCTTTTTTTTTTTTTTTTGGATTAAAAGGAACTTAATCTCACCATGATGACTGCAGGATAGTTCGTATAATGTAGCCTTCCTATAATATGACGCTGGAAAAATTAATTGACGATACGAAAATTGTAGTTTTTTCAGCTTTGCCCGTGAAATTAGCCATAGCCCAGCTCAGCAGGGACATGCATTTATTGCATGAATTAAATAAGATATGAAGTGTCTACAATAAATGTGCACAGTTCAGCTGAATGATGAAGTTTACTTTGTATACTTTGCACAATATTAACAAACCGTACACTGAAACAAAATAACCAGAACATTAATGACTGATATAGCTCTGTCAATCAGATGCACTCTCGTCCACTGATCTATGCTTGTGACATATTATTTATAATTATCATTGGCTGATAAAAATGTTTTTAAAAAAATATTTTAGATGGTAATAAGATCAAGACCCTCAGTGACGTCATGATCTATTCGTTCATGCAGCGCTCAAAATTTTGGACAAGCCAGTTCCACCGTAAAATAACCTCTGAATCGTTTATATTATATATAATTGAAAATAATATTTTATCTTACAACTGTTGTAATTATGGCTTAGGTGAACTGTGCTTCTGAAACGAAAGGCTACATCCTAAAATTCAAATGATCAGGTCTGGCTCGTTTTCTTTCTGTTTATTTTCATGAATTTAAATGTGTACAGCCTTTGTCGGATGTAGCCTTCTGTTAGAGAGACTCCCATAGATAAGCTTTGTTGAACTGAAAAATACTCTGAATGAGGAGTCGATTCCCCTTGATGGAACCGATTCCAACCTTTGGAATCGACTCTCGATTCCCAACGCCTCGGAATCGATTATTTATAGATCCTATATATTATATGTATCATCAATATATTATTCAATGTATTCAAATATATAATAGAAAATAAAAAGGGGAAAATAATATATTACAATATATCACACTATATTTTAAGAAATATATTGGTAAATATATTTTCCTTTCGTAAGGGGAATGAATAAATTAACAAATTAATAAATAAATAGTATTAGTAGATATTAAAATAATTATCTAAACACAGGAACATCAATAAACATAGACAATGCAATACTTTAACAATATATTTTAACATATTTAACAATACTATTTTTAATAAAATCAAAAATATAATGAATAGTATAAATATTATAAAATACATCAATTATATAAGTCTCATGAAATTTAATAGTAAATCAAAAATGTTCAAAGAAGTGTTCTTTTTAAAAATACCCATAAACAAAATGTCTTAAACATTAAGTGATAACATGAAAATAAACAAACACAATTAGTAAAAGACATATTAGGTCATGTTATCCATTACGTACCCACACTGCTGGTTAACAAGCATTTCCCGCCCAGGTAGATCACCGCGGCGACAGCCACCAGGTAGTTGATAACAGTGCCAACGTGAGCAGGATATGACACCATCATCAATCCAAGCATGTCGAAGAACACCATGGTACCATGGCGATACTCAGAGGAATCCGCCAGTTCATCTGACATCACCAAGTGCTTGAGGACGGACAGGATGTTGTCGCCTGATGACAGAGATAAACATGAAGTCCATCATTCGCAAAACAACTGATACATACAGTATTTGTCCAACTGTATAAAAAACGGTCTCTCCTCACGCTTCATGTTTAAGGTGCTCACACAGCTATAAATCTAAGTCAACAGCTGAATGACGGATGACACATTACAGCAGCATCAGTGACGTCTGATCCACAGAGAATTATTATAATACCATGAAACACACAGCACTGGCTCTACATTCTGATTGGACAAACCAAGGTTTAAAAGTTATGCAAACATAAGTGTAGCACATGAGCTGAATACAATAGTCTATTTGCTTATAATACTAATGGCTTATTCATTTTGGTCTATTTGCTTATAATACTAATGGCTTATTCATTTTGATTATTATTTTTATTAATAAACATAGTTACTTACGGAACATTGGTATCTTTCATTATATTGCTCTTCTGCAGCTTTACAAAAACAATACAACAGTCAAAGTCAATCATTACATTACAGAACAAGAGAGCAGATCTAACACACACACACACACACACACACACACACACACAGACACATGCATTTACTGAGCAAGTATTAACATTTACATTTAGTCATTTAGCAGATGTTTTTATCCAAAGCTACTTACAAATAAGGACAATAGAAGCAATCAAAACTAACAAAAGAGCAAACAATAACAAAATAACAGAGCTGCTAATGAAAAGTGTCAGTTAGCTTAACGCTGTCAGGTGGCTGTGGATTTAGAAGAGGGACACGAAGGAGTAGGAAAAAATTGTTTTTAATAAACAAACTTTGACCATTCAAACGTAACATTAATCAAGGACAAGGGAGAACAGAATGGGCTCAAACTCAAATAGGGCAGATAACAAGGGGCAGACAAGTGATGAGGACAACTAAAAACAAGGGAACAGGTGATCTAAATGAATGTAGATGAACTAAAAAGGAGCAAACTGGAACTAAACGGAAACCAACACATTGTAGATATCGACCCGCATCAATAGTAATAGTAACATCTGTGAGGGGGCAGGGGCCCCGGAGGCTGGTGCAGGACAGAAACAGTGTAGAGACAAGGAGAGCATTCAGGGTAGAGCAGGAAGTTGGGGTTGCCATGGTGGAGCTGGTAGCTCGGGAGGACATGGCGGATCCTCTGTGACCTTAGCCAGCTTGGCCACGGGTCTTGGGGAGAACTAGGGAATCTGGGGTCACTCAGGAGGTGCGGGCTCTGGTGGGTGCTCTGGAGGAGCAGGCCCTGGAGGGCGCTCTGGCGATGAAGGGGGGTTTGAAAGGGCCAGTGGAGGTGAAGGAGACTCCTGAGATGATGGAGAGCTGGATGGGACCAGCGGAGATGAAGGAAACTCAGGAGACGTAGGAGAGCTTTCCAAAGTCGATGCTGGTTTGATGATTGGAGCTAGGGAGGCACTACTTGTTCCAGACTCTACTCTAACTCTACCTCGAAGTCGGAATTATTTAAATAGAGAGAACTAGATTAATTAGCTTGATCAGGGAAAATCACACGTGGGGTGCTCCTCAGCCTTCTGGAATGCCTGGGGCTCAGGGTGAATTTTGTCAAGAGCTCACTGTCCCCCAGCCGACTAGTGTTAGACTCAGTAACGATGAGGGCAACAATGGTGAAGGAGCGCGCTGCGGCTCTACAGCGACTTGCGGCATCTTTCAAAATAGGTGCTTCTCGACCCCTAAAGACATTCCAGAAGCTGCTGGGTCTTATGGCGGCGGCATCACCGGTGCTGGAGCTCAGGCTGCTACGTATGCGCCCCCTCCAATATTGGCTGAAACCGCGTGTTCCACCTCATGCATGGCGTCACGGATGCTTGAATATCAAGGTGAGTCAGGACTGTATTTCGGCCCTGACCCCTTGGAGGAACATGCAATGGATGGAACGGGGTGCTCCACTTGGTATGGTTTGCAGAAGGAAAGTGATCTCCACAGACGCGTCCAACAAGGGTTGGGGCGCGCTGTGCGAAGGAAAACCCGCTTTCGGCCAATGGTCGAAAGAGGAGAGCAGGCTTCACATCAACTGCCTCGAGATGACTGCAGTTAAACGAGCCTGCCAGAGCTTCCTGTCAGACCTAAAGAGCCACCACGTGCTGGTCAGATCAGACAGCATGACGGTGGTCTCTTACATAAATCACCAAGGTGGGCTGTCATCGACGCGTCTCTTCAGACTAACGTCGCGACTGCTGGAATGGACCCAAAGCAATTTGGGGTCCCTGAGAGCAGTGCATCTTCCGGGCAAGCTGAAGAAGGGCGCGGATATGCTGTCAAGAAGCGGAGTCTCCTCAGAAGAGTGGAGACTCCACCCGCAGACGGTTCAGAAGTTATGGGAGGTCTTTGGCAGAGCGGAAATAGACCTCTTTGCCTCAAAAGACAACTCTCATTGCCCAACATATTTTTCCAAGATCGAGGACGCGTTGTCCCAGGACTGGCCCAACCATCTTCTTTATGCTTTTCCTCCGGTTCCTCTGATTCCCCAAGTAATTAGGTGGGTCAGGGACCAGAGATGCAGGGTTCTGCTTGTAGCCCCATTCTGGGAAAATCAGCTCTGGATAGCCGACCTGTCGCAGATGCTGACTGCAGCCCCATGGCCCATTCCCCTGAGACGGGACCTCCTTTCTCAGGCGGACGGGACGATTTGGCATCCACACCCAGAGAAGTGGTCTCTGCACCTTTGGTCACTCGACGGTAGCCCGCGAGACTCCCTGAGCGTGTGCTAGACACAATTTCACAGGATAGAGCTCCGTCTACACGACGCCTCTATGCCTCCAAATGGTCTGTGTTCTCCACATGGTGCTCAGACCATGGTGAAAACCCGAGCACTTTCGAAAACCCAAGCACTTTCGATAAGCCCTAATTGCCTAGAATTCGGGCCTAATGACTCGAGGGTCGTCCTGAAACCGAGGCATGGCTATGTGCCAAAGATGCTCTCCACACCCTTTAGAGCACAAGTGGTCACCCTCTCTGCGTTACAAAACACAGAGGAGGATCCAGGGCTGAATCTACTTTGCCCAGTGAGGGCTCTAAAAGTCTACATAGAGCGTTCTGCGCCAATAAGACGATCAGAACAGCTCTTCACATGCTTTGGAAACCGCACCAGAGGGTTACCGGTCTCTAAGCAAAGACTTTCAAGGTGGATTGTTGATGCAATCCAGCTAGTCTACTCTTCTCTGGGCCTGCAAAGCCCAATTGGAGTAAGAGCCCATTCGACGAGAGCAGTGTCTTCGTCTTGGGCATGGTCTAGTGGTGTGACTATCGCAGAAATTTGTGAGGTGGCTGGCTAGAGCTCGCCATCCACATTTGCTAGATTTTACAATCTAGACGTCCCGGCGCTTCATGCTAGGGTACTTTCTGTGTGAAGGCAACCTTCTTGTTCCTCATTTGCATCCTCTTGGCCATTCTTGCCCAAGGCTCAAACTCTACTCGTATGCACTCGGTCCCTTGGGTACTGAGGCGATACGAACACGGGATGATCAGGCTAGGCCAGACGTAACCTCATTGAGCTTATTCTGCCCCTAGTTGCTATTGTAATATCTTGGTTTAACAAATCAAGTGTGATTGCGTTGGTCGTCCTCCCTTCTTAGCATGGCGTGATTGAACTGGGTTCCCATATGCGTCTTCGACGCAGTACGAGAGAAGTATTGAAAGGGAACGTACTCGGTTACTAACGTAACCTCGGTTCCCTGAAATACGGGAATGAGTACTGCATTCCTTGCCATGCTAAAAAGGCTGCACAACTCAGTCGTCGCTTCAGTCGAAGTAACCTGAATTCCTGTGGCGAAGTGGGCAATATATAGCCAGATTCCCCGCCCATTTCGGCCAAGCCATTGGTTTGTTTTAATAACACTGCATGATCCAATGGCTGTGCAGTTTCACTGCGTGATTGAATAAGGCTTCAGTTCAGGAGAAAAAAGGGGTTTTTCCCATATGCGTCTTCGACACAGTACTCATTCCCGTATTTCAGGGAACCGAGGTTACGTTAGTAACCGAGTACGTTACTCTTTTCAGACACTCTGTGTCCATCTGCTTGACGCTGAATCACACATGCGCATCATCATCAGCTCCTCGGTTCTCAAATCGGACGCGTCCAACAGAAATGCTTCTTGATTGAGTGTACTGGTTACCGATGTAACCGGTTCTTGACTCGAGAATGAGTCAATCTTTTGTTCATTATCTGGCTCGGCTCTGTGTTCATCTTCAGCTCTCTCTTCACAGCAGTTCAGTCAGTGTACTGTTTGAGTAAATTAATTACTCCGGGATATTGGTTTATTTTAACTCAGAGGGAGTGTCAACCACATTTAAAAAGTTAACAGATTAAGTAATTTGTGGATTAATGCTTATTGGAGATGCTAACCGTTTCAAACGATTCAGTTCGACTAATGAACTGATTCAAGAAGAAACGATTAAATCGAATGATTCGTTCACAAAACGGATATCACTACACTGCAGCGAACGAACTTACAACAGACCAAGAGAAGACAATGCTGAATAAAGTTGTAGTTGTTATTATTTTTGGACCAAAATGTATTTTCGATGCTTCAACAAATTCTAACTGACCCTCTGATGTCACATGGACTACTTTAATGATGTTTTTATTACCTTGCTGGACATGGACAGTATGCCGTACACACAGTTTCAATGGAGGGACTGAAGCTCTCAGACTAAATCTCAAATATCTTAAACTGAGTTCCGAAGATGAGGTTTTACAGGTTTGGAACAAAATTAAGGTGAGTCATTAATGAAATAATTGCAATGAAACCCTTCAATGAAAAAGTCAGTGAACCTGATTTTATGCCTCTTTGAGATGTAACAAAAATACACTGTTGACTTACAGAATGCAATCTTCTAGAGGGCATATAAGTCTGAAGTAATGAATTTAGGTAAAGAGGTGAAGATCCATTGGTGGTTTTGTAGGTAAATATTAATACCTTAAATTTTAATGCGAGCAGCTATTGGTAGCCAGTGCAAACTGATGAGCAGAGGTGTGACGTGCATTATTTTCCGCTCATTAAAGATTTATTTTGCTGCCATGTTCTGAATTAATTGTAAAGGTTTGATAGAACTGGCTTGAAGACCTGCTAAGAGGGCATTGCAATAGTTCAGCCTGGACAGAACAAGAGCTTGAACAAGGAGTTGTGCAGCATGTTCCGAAAGAAAGGGCTTGATCTTCTTGATGTTGAATAAAGTAAATCTGCAGGACCCGGCAGTTTTAGCAGTGTGGTCTGAGAAATTCAGCTTATCCACAGGAAACCACAGGAAACAGATGATTCTTCTGCACAATCTGACTTTGCTGCAGCCTGGAATTGAACTACTGGTTTCGTCTGGTCAGAGGAGAACTGGCCCCCCAACTGAGCCTGGTTTCTCCCAAGTTTTTTTTCTCCATTCTGTCACTGATGGAATTTCGGTTCCTTGCCGCTGTCGCCTCTGGCTTGCTTAGTTGGGGTCACTTCATCTACAGCGATATCGTTGACTTGATTGCAAATAAATGCACAGACACTATTTAACTGAACAGAGATGACATCACTGAATTCAATGATGAGCTGCCTTTAACTATCATTTTGCATTATTGACACACGGTTTTCCTAATGAATGTTGTTCAGTTGCTTTGACACAATGTATTTTGTTTAAAGCACTATATAAATAAAGATGATTTGACTTGACTTGACTTATCATCAATCACAACACCAAGGTTTCTGGCTGTTTTGGAAGGAGTTATGGATGAAGATTGGATGGTAAAATTTTTATAAAGTGATGGGTTTGTTGAAACCACAAGCAGTTCTGTCTTAGCCAGGTTGAGTTGAAGGAGATGGTCTGTCATCCATCAAGAAATGTCTGTTAGACAAGCTGAGATCCGAGTAGCTCTCATCGGATAATCAGGATGGAATGAGAGTTAGAGTTAAGTGTCATCAACATAGCAGTGATATGAAAAGCCATGTTTCTGAAAGACAGAACCTAATAGTGGTCCAAGAACTGAGCTCGGAGGCTCCCCAGTAGCTAGATGTTGGGACTTGGACACCTCTCCAAGTGCGGTTCCTGAGATGCCATTTTCCAATAAGCTTGACAGGAGAATCTGGTGGTTCACAGGTATCAAAAGCAGCAGATAGATCCAGCAAGATAAGTATTGAAGATTTGGATTCCGCTCCTGCCAGTCTTAGGGCTTCATTAACTGAGAGCAAGGCAGTCCCGGTCGAATGTCCACTTCTGAAGCCAGATTGGTTGCTGTCAAGGAGTTTGTTCTGTGTGAGAAATGTAGAGACTTGGTTGAACACAAATTGTTCCATTGTTTTTGCAATGAAAGGTATACGGATAACCAGTCTGTAGTTCTCTAAAAAATTAAGAGTTAAGAGTGGGTTTCTTAAGAAGTGGGGTTATATGAGCCTGTTTTATTTTGAGGGAAAAACAGCAGTGTGGAGGGATGTATTAACGATGTGAGTGAGTGAGTGCACAACGGCAGGAGAAATTGCTTGAAGTAGATGAGATGGAATATGATCAAGTGGACTTGTAGTAAGATGATTGGAAAGGATGCGTTTAGAGACTTCTGCATTAGAGAGTGAAGAGGAGGATGAATATGTTTGCTGGTAAGATGTGCTTGACAGGTTGTGGTGTGGCAAATTGTGCACTGAGGTTCGTAATTTATTTAATATTAATAAAGAATGTGGTTAAAATCGTCAGCTGTTAGAGTTGATGAAGGAGGGGAGAATGAATACAAAGGAGGGAGGAAATGTTTTAAAAGACTGTGAGATTTAGGCAAATAGTTAATGTTGTTGTGATAGTATGTAAATGTAGCAGTGGACACATTAGCAGAGAATGAAGAGATGAGTAATCAATATACATTAAGGCCAGTAGGATTTTGTGATTTGCGCCGTACAAGTACAAGTTTTAGGTTTTTAATTTAGGTTTATTAACTAAACCAGTCTTGAACTTCAGCAGCACAGAAATACATTTCATAATATTACGAAAGCTGAAGGAGTCTCTTCTGTAGTAATGTCAAAAGATGAATCTGTTTAATAACTGACATTAACCACTTTTGCACAAGCTGTGAAATGTACTAAAAGCTTGTGTCACTAGAAACTTTCTTTTGATCTTTAAAAACGGTCAGGGTTTATTATAGGCACACGTTGCAAAATTAGCACTGAAAAGGCACAGACAGTTATTTTTGTGGCTTACCTTATGCATTTATTGGAGTTTCCCTTTCAGACACTACATTTATGGGAGGAAAATATTTAAATAAATCACTTAACATGACTTTCTAATGTTTGCACAGGTCAGTTAACTGATATTTGTGCCATTATTTCACGTCTTAAAGCATATGCTAATTTGCACTGCTCTTGGTAGATTGTTGGTCATTATGGAGATGATCTGTGTCTATGTTCTTTAATGTGCACATTGTCAGTTAATCACCTGCAGAAATTTACACTCAAATCTGCTCTTTTATGGCATTATAGTGCTCTCACACTCATTTTCCCTGATTTATTTAAAGTAAAACTAGCTCTAAGAAATATTTCTATGCATAAAGACCTTATTAAAATAGTGTCCATCTTTTGATACGTCTGACTTCTGATTTTGTCAAAGTGTTAGTCTTATCAGAACAATAACACTTAGCGAGAGAGTGTGCTTGTGTTTGTATAATGAGAGTGCAGCTGGTCTCGGGTATGATTTTCTTTCGTTAAGTATCTCGAGTATCTTAAACAAACCAGCTGAGAACTTTCTGAATGAAAACATTCTCTCTGGAGCAGATATTTTATTTCCAAATGTTTTCATATGAGGCTGTAGCTCAGGAATCAGACGTCTCACCTGCTCTCTGGATGGAGTCGGTGTGGATTCGCCCAGGAGTGTCATATTTAGTGTGATAGATGAAACCATTCTCTATGAATGCAATATCAATTCCTGCAGTTTGAGATGGAGGAAGATTTGCACTTAAGAAAGTCTTAAACATGGTCTGACAGTCTCAGTCAACACTTCTGGTTTTCTCATTAGCAATATCATCAGCAATACATCACTTAATAAAATGTTTTTAATGTAAATACATTTCTTAATCTGTAAAAGTTGTTAATTCTGTATTGTTGTACAGTACAGTTCTGGCAGCTACAGCTGCTGGTTTTAGTTAACATACTTTTTATTTTATTATTAAAATTTTTTAGTGTTTATCGCATACCAGGAATATTCCCAAAGTCCCTGAAGATGCGGAAGTCTGTGTCTGAAGGAATGAGTCCGCTCTGGAAAATGTCCTGACCAACCACTGTGGCGAACGGGTGAACAGCGGCACGGGCGTAAGCCTGGGCCAGCCACGGGTTCTCCGGACCTCAAACACACACACACCGAAAGACATGACAGACACACATGACTGAGGGTCATTCTACCTCCTTTACTAACCCTCACGTTTAGTCATAACAGAATAGTCACATTGTTCTTTTCCATGTCGTGGAAGTGAATATGAACAGAAAAATTAACTAACTGATGAAAATTTCTGTTGCACAGAAAAACAAAACAGACACATCTGGTTAAGATCAGCCATCCTCAATATTTCTGACTCCCAAAACTCCATGTGGGATAATATTTTTCCTCTGGTTCATCTGATGTTATATATATATATATATATATATATATATATATATATTTATTTCTTTTATTATTATTATTAATAGAAACCTGGAGTTTTTCCAATCAAAACGTAATGTAATCAAAACTGTGCTGAGTTTTCCTCACAATTCAGATCATTTATTTATCTAGTTTGCTCATAGTTGTGAGACATAAATGTGGTAAAAGTCACAATTGTGAGGTATAAATTTTACCTCACATTTCTGACGTTTTTGTTAGAAACGTGAGATAAATGTCATCCTTTTTATTCAGTGGTGGAAACAAGATTCTATAGGTTCCTGCTCTTTGTAACCGGTGTATTTACATTTAATTTCCAGCCATGCCTGATTTACTGGATAAAGATAAAATATTTGGATTTTTAAGAATATTGTTACTTGCGATTTCTAACTGATATTTTATATATTACCAGAGGGTGAAACAAATATATTTATTATAATATGCTATAAAATTAAATTTCAAGATTTTACTAATTTAATAACCTTTCAAATTTTTTAAATTAGGCTTCTTCATTTTTCCCAGTTATATATCACAGTCTCACAATATCTTATCTTATCTTATAAATGCTGTGACAAATTCTTCCCAGTTTTGAGAGGTATTTTTGAGAATATCTAGACTGGAATGAGGCTATGAACTTATATATGTGTGCCATTTAATAAACACAAAATTGCATTTAACAATCAGCTGTCATGATGATTATTGTTAAAACAGGACATCACTGTGTGAATCAAATGTACATTCATTCTTATTAAAGTTATAACATTATTCAGTCAAGAGCAAAAATTGATGTTACACTTGTCTTTTGTTGTTTGAATTAACATTACGACAAAAACAGCAACATGTTTATTAGGCTACTGTCTAAGACCAAAAGCGCTGATAAAATATACTGACACTCATCTGATTTACTTAAAAAATTGTTTCTATTCACTTAAAGGTGACATAGAATGCCACAAATAGCTTTTATAAGGTGTTCAAACACAGTTTTGTGGCTGCAGTGCGTGAAAACAACCAGCCTATAATGGTAAAAATCCACCCACTCATTGTTTAATAATCCCCAAAAAATCTTAGACATACTTTCCACATGAGCAGTTCCAGACAATGTCAGCGCCAAATAGCCATTACAAGTGTTGTGTTTTGGGATTCACCAATGAACATAGGAGTCCCTAGACCGCTGAGGACGCTGTAGTTTTCGAAAGAAATGTCCCAAATAATAACCGGATCTGTGCTAATCATTTTACACCAGACTGCTTCACAAACAAGGGTCAGTTCAGCGCTGGAGTTGTGCAAAGATTACTTCTGAAGGGATCAATAACAACACTTTGTGTGCAAACGTCCAGAATATAGACAAAGTAAACATCACACATCATATTTTGTTGTTCAAAAGAGCATCTTGGCTAAAGCTAATGTTACTAAAGCTACAATTGTTTTATTGCCTGTTTTCACTAATGCTGCCTTCACATGCTACCAGAATGATCACGAATAGGAATGTGGTAGATAAAAATTGTGTTTGGAAGAAATGTGAGGTCAGTAACACTGTCACCACCAGTTAAACCGTAACACTGGTGGTATACCCGTGAGCATGAGCTCTTGAAGCTCTGCAGTCATCTAAAAAGGGAAGCAGGAGCAGCAGCTCATTTTCATTTAAAGAGGATAATGCATAAACAGTGGCAATTTCAACAAGCTATAAAAAAAAACATCTGTAGGGTATTTTGAGATAAAACTTCACAAACACACATTGAGGACATACGAGACCAATTTAAATTATTGTATTAATTCTATGGCATTGCTGTAGGGGAGTGGAATGTGATGCAAATCTAAACTGAAACTAAAATTCATCATGCTATTATTGCTAGGCTAGCTCACACTGAATTGTTTTTAATACATTACATGCATGAAAGACACGTGATAGAGACGCGTAATATGATTTGTCAAGTCAAATGCTCTGTCCAAATACCCACACTTGCAAAATATTGGGCACTTGAGAGCATGTGCGCGCGACAGGAAGTAAGTGTGCAAGACTGTCCAAGTTCTTAAAAATGCCAAAGCGCAGTGCCCTTAACGCACACTAAATCCACAAATACTTCAGAGCGGTATTCAAGGCTTCATGTATCCCATCATGCATCATGTTCTGGAAATAAATCATGAGACTTTTTGCCAAGATCACAAGAGATAACGCGTAACTTTTCCAATGTAAGTGAAATATTAATAATAATTAGATATTACATATAATTTGGTAGTAAAAGAAAGTGCTTCAAGTTTTATTGGTGCAAAAGTGGATAGCCTATACTTATTTTGTACATCATTTCCAACTGCTTTTTATCACTTAATAAGAAGCAACAGAGATTAAATTGTGTCATCTGTTATAGGGACTACTGAACAGACATTTAAACGTTTATTTTAAAATGCAAAGTACAAATCTTTAAACACTTGTGATTTTTTAACACTTTAAGTGTGTCCCATCAGGTAATGAAAAGAAGTTGTAAACGCACTTGTGGTCTTCATCCTCACTTTAACACTTGTGTCAAATACAGGAAATACATAATTGAAGTAGTCAAGTGATCGAGTGCAAAAGGCTGCAAGTGTGGGTACTTGGACAAGGCAATAATCTAGCAGGCAGGAACTGCTGTAGTTTTAAAGTAGAGATATTATGCCCCTTTTTACAATATGTAATATACTGTAAGTCTCTGGTGTACCCAAAATGTGTCGGTGAAGTATCAGCTCAAAATACTCCACTGATCATTTATTATAACATTTTGAAAGTGCCTATTTTGAGTGGAAGCAGAAACACGCTGTTTATCGGGCCTTTGTCTTTAAATACAAATGAGCTTCTGCACACTGCCCCATTTTCCAGAATAGAGCTGTGTCATTACAGCTCCATCTTGCTAAAAACATCTGTTTTGGTTCTGATTATCATGTTTATCCGCTGAACTCATGCGTTTTATACCATATGAGTTTAAACTTCTATTATAAGGTTTTCTGAGAGCACACATCTGAAGCACATGGATAGAAAAAAAAACTGTCACAGCATGTGAGTACTAAACTAAGTTCTTATTCATAAAGAAATGTACGTTAAAAATTCACACGAGTTACAAAAACAAACAAACAGTTGGTTATGTGAAAATGATGCTGGTAAATAAATTGCATGTTTATTTTAGATCTTCAATAAACAAGCTACAGGTAGTCCAAAATGCAGCGCCTAGAGTCCTTACCAGGTCAAGAAAATATATAATCATATTACCCCAATTTTAGTCTCTGCACTGGTTACCTGTTGAGTCATCATAAGACCTTAAATGCTTTAGCTTTCTTAAATTGTGATTGCATTTGCATCTGATCAAATGTGCATTCTTATTCTTTAGCTAGGGTTAAACTAATACATTTTACTTTTTTTCCGGAACATCAGCTATGCTAATGATGTCTCTATTTGTTTCTATGTTTTGCAACTAGATTTGCACAAGCTCCAGTCTGGATGCAGAACACCTCAGAAGAGATGATGCTGACCCTCAAGAGGACCTCAGATGATCCATACCCTATATCAACATACAGAACTAACAAATATTGCTGCAAGTGTGACTGCATCATATAATAAATGCTGTTAATAATGTTCATCGTCTGGCTGACTATGTCTTGTATTAATTGTTTTGAAAAATCCTGTCATACGTGCACAAACGGACAGTCACCACTTATAAGCTATTACTAAATATTGTAGAAACGTAATTTTCTGTAAAGTTGCTTTAACAACTTTGTTCTGGTTTGGAACCAGAGTAAAACTATCGTTAGGTATGTGGTTCAGTATAATGGCATTTATGTGTTTTGCAGTATGTTTCTGTAAGTGTGTTTGGTTTTTTGCTGGTGTGGTTAAAGACAAATTTCAACCATGGTTGACAATAAAGAAGTATTTTATTGTAAATCAATACATCCACTGCTCTGTTGTTTTCTCTGATCCTGGGACTCTAGATAGTGTTCTGTTCTCATCTGTGCAGCCAAAGAAAAAACACTTACTATGTTTTCCTCAAACTTTCACCATGGCATCTGGTACACCGGTGTCGCTTGCTAAATCAAAATGACGGCGCCGTGGGTATAAATTTACAGATTAAGGGGCGGTAATATTATGAAAAGATCCCTTTGCAATGTCACAAAATCAGACACGCTCATTTTTAGTGGGTTAATCTTTTTCACGTTTCCTTGGTTGGTAGATGTACCAGGGACCTGATTATAGCAATTAAAACCTGAAAAAGTCAGATTTTCCTGATATGTCACCTTTAACACTATTATGAGGACACTAAAAAAAATCACGATCTCTATGATTTGCTTGAAAAGTAGATTGTGAACGTCTTTAACGTCTAATCGGCCATCCTCCTCCCAGTTTTTCAAGGCTATGTGAATTCTGGGGTGAATGAATATAAGAAATATCTTGATTTTGAATTGTTTCAGCTGACTGCCATGTTTATTTTGGCTTCTGGAGTTGACTGGTTGAGAAGCGCTGGATTAGTGTGAGTAAATGACGACTGATCTGTGGCGCTTGTTCTTCCAGAAACAGAGCAGATTTCTTCTACCGCAGCTGTTGAGCTCAGATACACACCTGTCTGAAACACCAGCTCTTTCCCTCCCACTCCTGCCGCCTCCAGGTTCACAAACGCTCGCACCTGCTGAGCCCACGGATGCTGGGTAATGAAGCCGTGACTACCCTGAGAGAGATGGAGATCAAACTCGACCTCTACATGCATGAGTGTGTATGTGTGAGTGACAGGGAGTGATTGTGGCACACACACAGTGAGACCATGAATGATGTCAGTAATAGAGATTCACATCAAACCAGCAGAACACATTTCAATGAAATGATCACGTGCTCACTGAGGTCAAAGGTCAGCTGTGCTGTGGCCTCTCACCTGCAGCATGGTCTCCTCAGCCCCGTTGAACAAGAAGATAACGCCATGTTTGAGAGGTGTGGAGAGATTCGCTAGAGAATGTAAAATCTCCAGCATTACTGAACAACCAACGGCGTCATCACTGGCTCCTGAAACACACACACACACACACACACACACACATACACACACACACACACACACACACATAAACATACATGTGTCATTATTCACCAAGATCTAGAAAGATGACTCAAAGAAAAAAATAAAGCATACTACAAATACATAAAACCAATTTATACAATACAATTTAAGCATGGCAATCAAATTATCTGCTTTTATCAAAAGCAAATTACAGTGCATCCAGGCTAACTTTGTTTACCCAACACATGTTCCTTGAGAATCGGACCCACAACCTTTTGCACTGCCAATGCAATGCTCTACCACCAAGCCACAGGAACACTTAAACATTAATGTTACTGAGATTTCATTTCCCGGTTTTCTAATGATTGGGATTGACACAGGACAGACTGCCTTTAGATAACTTCTTATCTAATGATCTCCACATTCATTTCACCGCTCTAGAGTCTGAATGATCACTGAATGATGGCGAGAGGCTCATTTAAAACGTTAAATTTTTTTATTTCCCTACTTAAGGAGAAACAGCTGAGATGAAGGCACTTAATTCAATTCTCATTTACATCTCATTTAAGTCTTAGAAGTTATAAAAGAGCAACTTATGAGCAATTACATTTCATTAACTCTCACTAATGAGCTTCATAATACTCACTGCAAGACATGAGTAGCATCATGTTGATATTTAAATCAACATTGAATTTATCTTGAATGAGATGTGACTGAGATTCTCAAAGAAACTGAAGGATGAATTAAGGAAGAAGCATAACTCCATTAAAGCATAAACAGTGGGTACGGAAAGTATTCAGACCCCCTTACATTTTTCACTCTTTGTCATATTGCAGTCATTTGATAAATCATTTAAGTTCTTTTTTTTCCTCATTAATGCACACATAGCACCCCATATTGACAGAAATGTTTGCAGATTTATTAAAAAAGAAAAACTGAAATATCACACTAAGTATTCAGACCCTTTGCTTTGTCACTCATATATTTAACTCAGGTGCTATCCATTTCTTCTGATCGTCCTTGAGATGGTTCTACACCTTCATTTGTTATTAGACTGATTGGACTTGATTAGGAAAGCCACACACCTGTCTGTAAGACCTTACACCTCACAGTGCATGTCAGAGTAAATGAGAATCATGAGGTCAAAGGAACTGCCTGAAGAGATCAGAGACAGAATTGTGGCAAGGCACAGATCTGTGCAAGGTTAGAAAAAGATTCTGCTACACTTAGGGTTCCTAAGAGCACAGTGGCCCCCAGAATCCTTAAATGGAAGACGTTTGGGATGACCAGAACTATTCCTAGAGCTGGCCGTCCGGCCAAACTGAGCTATCAGGGGAGAAGAGCCTTGGTGAGAGAGGTAAAGAAGAACCCAATGATCACTTTGGCTGAGCTCCAGAGATGCAGTCGGGAGATGGGAGAAAGTTGTAGAAAGTCAACCATCATTGCAGACTTCCACCAGTCAATGCTTTATGGCAGAGTGGCCAGTGCAAGACAAATGAAAGCCCGCATGGAGTTTGCTAAAAAACACCCGAAGGATTCTCTGGACTGATGAGACCAAGATAGAACTTTTTGGCCTTAATTCTAAGCGGTATGTGTGGAGAAAACCAGGCACTGCTCATCACCTGTCCAATACAGTCCCAACAGTGAAGCATGGTAGTGGCAGCATAATGCTGTGGGGGTGTTTTTCAGCTGCAGGGACAGGACGACTGGATGAATGAATGCGGCCAAGTACAGGGATATACTGGACTAAAAGGTTCACCTTCCAGCAAGACAATGACCCTAAGCACACAGCTAAAATACTGTTCTTGAATGGCAGCCAGAGCCCTGACCTAAACCCAATTGAGCATCTCTGGTGAGACCTGAAAATGGCCGTCCACCAACGTTTACCATCCAACCTGACAGAACTGGAGAGGATCTGCAAGGAGGAATGGCAGAGGATCCCCAAATCCAGGTGTGAAAAACTTGTTGCATCTTTCCCAAAAAGACTAGCTATATTAGATCAAAAGGGTGCTTCTACTAAATACTGAGCAAAGGGTCTGAATACTTAGGACCATGTGATATTTCAGTTTTTCTTTTTTAATAAATGTGCAAAAATGTCAACAATTCTGTGTTTTTCTGTCAAAATGGGGTGCTGTGTGTACATTAATGAGGAAAAAATGAACTTAAATTATTTTAGCAAATGGCTGCAATATAACAAAAAGTGGAAAATTTAAGGGGGTCTGAATACTTTCCGTACCCACTGTAAACTCAGAGGGGTCACTGAAGCGTTGATGAAATGATCTAGAAACGCACCGGGGCTGTTGGCCACCGAGTCAAAGTGGCAATTTGCAAGCATGAAGTGCTGTGCGGTGGTGTTTGGCTGAAGTTTGACGGCGATGTTGGTTACACGGTCGTAGCAGCTGGAGAAGAAGCAGCCGCTGGGCCTCTGGATGTCCACCGTGATGAAGTGAGGTCCGGTTTCACTCTCAGACCGGATCTGCTCGATCTGATCCAGCAGGTAGTTGACTGTGGTGATCTCGTTCTCTGGACTCCCGACGGTCCTCGGCCCGATGCTGGTGATCCGCTCCAGGTGCTTCCTGATTCACAACAGAAGAGTGTTACAGATGTGCTATGGACTTTGTACTGCCCTTATTCTCTTGTTATTTATTTATCTACAGATATGGGTTTTGTTGAGTTATTGAATTGAAGCGGAGAATCCAAAAAGAGTTTCATAGTATCTGTGTATAATGACAATAAAGACTATTTTAGTATTCTCTCCTATCCTATCTTAATCAATCAATCAATCAATCACCTTTATTTATATCGTGCTTTAAACAAAATACATTGCGTCAAAGCACTGAACAACATTCATTTGGAAAACAGTGTCTCAATAATGCAAAATGATAGTTAAAGGAAGTTCATCATTGAATTCAGTTATGTCATCTCTGTTCAGTTTAAATAGTTTCTGTGCATTTATTTGCAATCAAGTCAATGATATCGCTGTAGATGAATACACTATTCTATTCTATTAATTCTTTATGAATTTATGAAACATTTTCAATGAGGTGAATAGCATTCATTTGGAAACATGAATTGTCATTTAATGCCAACTTTATGCATCATTAGAGGAGATACAGTATTTGCTGTGTGATATGTAAAAATAAACATTGGAAGATCTTTTTTCTTTCTTATTTAAACGATACAATGCAATGAACTAAAGACCTTCATGTGACATTTTGTATGTTGCTAGAGATATTTACTATTTGAAATTAAAAACAATACTGGTCACTAAAATTAATCTTTTATTATCCCTTCAGATTCTTTTAATGCTTCCTTGTTTATTAAAACCCAGTAAACAGATATTATTAATGCTTTAAAGTTGATTTTTCATACACTCAAAAAAAATACTCTTTGAATGAACATAAAAAAAATCATGGAAAGGATTTCCACATGATTAATTT
>NC_068413.1:31556890-31591433 GCF_023724105.1 Carassius gibelio | reverse complement strand
ACAGCATTGCAGAAAACATTGTACTTCATAAGGCATAAGCTTGTTTCAGTTTGGCAAGATTTGCACTGAATATTGAATGAAACAGCTTTCTCTAATAGAGAGAAAAGCTTTTGAGCAGATTTGGGCTTGATTTCACTTCATTTGAAAAGAAACACTATTTCAACATTACTGGACTCAGAAAGCTGTAAACTGACAATCTTGATCATTGCAGTCCTAACATTAGTTTTTGTGCATATAACTTCTAACACATTAAAAACTGTCTTACAGCATTGCAGAAAACATTGTATTTCATATGGCATAAGCATCTATCAGTGTGGCAAGATTTGCACTGAATACTGAATGAAACCGCATTCTCTAATAGAGAGAAAAGCTTTTGAGCAGATTTGGGCTTGATTTCACTTCATTTAAACAGAAACACTATTTCAGCATTACTGGACTCAGAAAGCTGTAAACTGACAATCTTGATCATTGAAGTCCTAACATAAGTTTTTGTGCATATAACTTCTAACACATTAAAAACTGTCTTACAGCATTGCAGAAAACATTGTACTTCATAAGGCATAAGCTTGTTTCAATTTGGCAAGATTTGCACTGAATATTGAATGAAACAGCTTTCTCTAATAGAGAGAAAAGCTTTTGAGCAGATTTGGGCTTGATTTCACTTCATTTGAAAAGAAACACTATTTCAACATTACTGGACTCAGAAAGCTGTAAACTGACAATCTTGATCATTGCAGTCCTAACATTAGTTTTTGTGCATATAACTTCTAACACATTAAAAACTGTCTTACAGCATTGCAGAAAACATTTTATTTCATAAGACATAAGCATGTTTCAGTTTAGCAAGATTTGCACTGAATACTGAATGAAACAGCTTTCTCTAATAGAGAGAAAAGCTTTTGAGCAGATTTGGGCTTGATTTCACTTCATTTGAACAGAAACACTATTTCAGCATTACTGGACTCAGAAAGCTGTAAACTGACAATCTTGATCATTGAAGTCCTAACATAAGTTTTTGTGTATATAACTTCTAACACATTAAAAACTGTCTTACAGCATTGCAGAAAACATTGTACTTCATAAGGCATAAGCTTGTTTCAGTTTGGCAAGATTTGCACTGAATACTGAATGAAACAGCTTTATCTAATAGAGAGAAAAGCTTTTGAGCAGATTTGGGCTTGATTTCACTTCATTTCAACAGAAACACTATTTCAGCATTACTGGACTCAGAAAGCTGTAAACTGACAATCTTGATCATTGAAGTCCTAACATAAGTTTTTGTGCATATAACTTCTAACACATTAAAAACTGTCTTACAGCATTGCAGAAAACATTGTATTTCATATGGCATAAGCATCTATCAGTTTGGCAAGATTTGCACTGAATACTGAATGAAACCGCATTCTCTAATAGAGAGAAAAGCTTTTGAGCAGATTTGGGCTTGATTTCACTTCATTTGAACAGAAACACTATTTCAGCATTACTGGACTCAGAAAGCTGTAAACTGACAATCTTGATCATTGAAGTCCTAACATAAGTTTTTGTGCATATAACTTCTAACACATTAAAAACTGTCTTACAGCATTGCAGAAAACATTGTACTTCATAAGACATAAGCTTGTTTCAGTTTGGCAAGATTTGCACTGAATACTGAATGAAACAGCTTTATCCAATAGAGAGAAAAGCTTTTGAGCAGATTTGGGCTTGATTTCACTTCATTTAAACAGAAACACTATTTCAGCATTACTGGACTCAGAAAGCTGTAAACTGACAATCTTGATCATTGAAGTCCTAACATTAGTTTTTGTGCATATAACTTCTAACACATTAAAAACTGTCTTACAGCATTGCAGAAAACATTTTATTTCATAAGACATAAGCATGTTTCAGTTTAGCAAGATTTGCACTGAATACTGAATGAAACAGCTTTCTCTAATAGAGAGAAAAGCTTTTGAGCAGATTTGGGCTTGATTTCACTTCACTTGAACAGAAACACTATTTAAGCATTACTGGACTCAGAAAGCTGTAAACTGACAATCTTGATCATTGAAGTCCTAACATAAGTTTTTGTGTATATAACTTCTAACACATTAAAAACTGTCTTACAGCATTGCAGAAAACATTGTACTTCATAAGGCATAAGCTTGTTTCAGTTTGGCAAGATTTGCACTGAATACTGAATGAAACAGCTTTATCTAATAGAGAGAAAAGCTTTTGAGCAGATTTGGGCTTGATTTCACTTCATTTCAACAGAAACACTATTTCAGCATTACTGGACTCAGAAAGCTGTAAACTGACAATCTTGATCATTGAAGTCCTAACATAAGTTTTTGTGCATATAACTTCTAACACATTAAAAACTGTCTTACAGCATTGCAGAAAACATTGTACTTCATAAGGCATAAGCTTGTTTCAGTTTGGCAAGATTTGCACTGAATACTGAATGAAACAGCTTTCTCTAATAGAGAGAAAAGCTTTTGAGCAGATTTGGGCTTGATTTCACTTCATATCAATAGAAACACTATTTCAGCATTACTGGACTCAGAAAGCTGTAAACTGACAATCTTGATCATTGAAGTCCTAACATAAGTTTTTGTGCATATAACTTCTAACACATTAAAAACTGTCTTACAGCATTGCAGAAAACATTGTACTTCATAAGGCATAAGCTTGTTTCAGTTTGGCAAGATTTGCACTGAATACTGAATGAAACAGCTTTATCTAATAGAGAGAAAAGCTTTTGAGCAGATTTGGGCTTGATTTCACTTCATTTCAACAGAAACACTATTTCAGCATTACTGGACTCAGAAAGCTGTAAACTGATAATCTTGATCATTGAAGTCCTAACATAAGTTTTTGTGCATATAACTTCTAACACATTAAAAACTGTCTTACAGCATTGCAGAAAACATTGTACTTCATAAGACATAAGCTTGTTTCAGTTTGGCAAGATTTGCACTGAATACTGAATGAAACAGCTTTATCTAATAGAGAGAAAAGCTTTTGAGCAGATTTGGGCTTGATTTCACTTCATTTGAACAGAAACACTATTTAAGCATTACTGGACTCAGAAAGCTGTAAACTGACAATCTTGATCATTGAAGTCCTAACATAAGTTTTTGTGTATATAACTTCTAACACATTAAAAACTGTCTTACAGCATTGCAGAAAACATTGTACTTCATAAGGCATAAGCTTGTTTCAGTTTGGCAAGATTTGCACTGAATACTGAATGAAACAGCTTTATCTAATAGAGAGAAAAGCTTTTGAGCAGATTTGGGCTTGATTTCACTTCATTTCAACAGAAACACTATTTCAGCATTACTGGACTCAGAAAGCTGTAAACTGACAATCTTGATCATTGAAGTCCTAACATAAGTTTTTGTGCATATAACTTCTAACACATTAAAAACTGTCTTACAGCATTGCAGAAAACATTGTACTTCATAAGGCATAAGCTTGTTTCAGTTTGGCAAGATTTGCACTGAATACTGAATGAAACAGCTTTCTCTAATAGAGAGAAAAGCTTTTGAGCAGATTTGGGCTTGATTTCACTTCATATCAATAGAAACACTATTTCAGCATTACTGGACTCAGAAAGCTGTAAACTGACAATCTTGATCATTGAAGTCCTAACATAAGTTTTTGTGCATATAACTTCTAACACATTAAAAACTGTCTTACAGCATTGCAGAAAACATTGTACTTCATAAGGCATAAGCAGGTTTCAGTTTGGCAAGATTTGCACTGAATATTGAATGAAACAGCTTTCTCTAATAGAGAGAAAAGCTTTTGAGCAGATTTGGGCTTGATTTCACTTCATTTGAACAGAAACACTATTTCAACATTACTGGACTCAGAAAGCTGTAAACTGACAATCTTGATCATTGCAGTCCTAACATTAGTTTTTGTGTATATAACTTCTAACACATTAAAAACTGTCTTACAGCATTGCAGAAAACATTTTATTTCATAAGACATAAGCATGTTTCAGTTTGGCAAGATTTGCACTGAATACTGAATGAAACAGCTTTCTCTAATAGAGAGACAAGCTTTTGAGCAGATTTGGGCTAGATTTCACTTCATTTGAACAGAAACACTATTTCAGCATTACTGGACTCAGAAAGCTGTAAACTGACAATCTTGATCATTGCAGTCCTAACATTAGTTTTTGTGCATATAACTTCTAACACATTAAAAACTGTCTTACAGCATTGCAGAAAACATTTTATTTCATAAGACATAAGCATGTTTCAGTTTAGCAAGATTTGCACTGAATACTGAATGAAACAGCTTTCTCTAATAGAGAGAAAAGCTTTTGAGCAGATTTGGGCTTGATTTCACTTCATTTGAACAGAAACACTATTTCAGCATTACTGGACTCAGAAAGCTGTAAACTGACAATCTTGATCATTGAAGTCCTAACATAAGTTTTTGTGTATATAACTTCTAACACATTAAAAACTGTCTTACAGCATTGCAGAAAACATTGTACTTCATAAGGCATAAGCTTGTTTCAGTTTGGCAAGATTTGCACTGAATACTGAATGAAACAGCTTTATCTAATAGAGAGAAAAGCTTTTGAGCAGATTTGGGCTTGATTTCACTTCATTTGAACAGAAACACTATTTCAGCATTACTGGACTCAGAAAGCTGTAAACTGACAATCTTGATCATTGAAGTCCTAACATAAGTTTTTGTGCATATAACTTCTAACACATTAAAAACTGTCTTACAGCATTGCAGAAAACATTGTACTTCATAAGACATAAGCTTGTTTCAGTTTGGCAAGATTTGCACTGAATACTGAATGAAACAGCTTTATCTAATAGAGAGAAAAGGTTTTGAGCAGATTTGGGCTTGATTTCACTTCATTTCAACAGAAACACTATTTCAGCATTACTGGACTCAGAAAGCTGTAAACTGACAATCTTGATCATTGAAGTCCTAACATTAGTTTTTGTGCATATAACTTCTAACACATTAAAAACTGTCTTACAGCATTGCAGAAAACATTTTATTTCATAAGACATAAGCATGTTTCAGTTTAGCAAGATTTGCACTGAAAACTGAATGAAACAGCTTTCTCTAATAGAGAGAAAAGCTTTTGAGCAGATTTGGGCTTGATTTCACTTCATTTGAACAGAAACACTATTTAAGCATTACTGGACTCAGAAAGCTGTAAACTGACAATCTTGATCATTGAAGTCCTAACATAAGTTTTTGTGTATATAACTTCTAACACATTAAAAACTGTCTTACAGCATTGCAGAAAACATTGTACTTCATAAGACATAAGCTTGTTTCAGTTTGGCAAGATTTGCACTGAATACTGAATGAAACAGCTTTATCCAATAGAGAGAAAAGCTTTTGAGCAGATTTGGGCTTGATTTCACTTCATTTAAACAGAAACACTATTTCAGCATTACTGGACTCAGAAAGCTGTAAACTGACAATCTTGATCATTGAAGTCCTAACATAAGTTTTTGTGTATATAACTTCTAACACATTAAAAACTGTCTTACAGCATTGCAGAAAACATTGTACTTCATAAGGCATAAGCTTGTTTCAGTTTGGCAAGATTTGCACTGAATACTGAATGAAACAGCTTTATCTAATAGAGAGAAAAGCTTTTGAGCAGATTTGGGCTTGATTTCACTTCATTTCAACAGAAACACTATTTCAGCATTACTGGACTCAGAAAGCTGTAAACTGACAATCTTGATCATTGAAGTCCTAACATAAGTTTTTGTGCATATAACTTCTAACACATTAAAAACTGTCTTACAGCATTGCAGAAAACATTGTACTTCATAAGACATAAGCTTGTTTCAGTTTGGCAAGATTTGCACTGAATACTGAATGAAACAGCTTTATCTAATAGAGAGAAAAGCTTTTGAGCAGATTTGGGCTTGATTTCACTTCATTTGAACAGAAACACTATTTCAACATTACTGGACTCAGAAAGCTGTAAACTGACAATCTTGATCATTGCAGTCCTAACATTAGTTTTTGTGTATATAACTTCTAACACATTAAAAACTGTCTTACAGCATTGCAGAAAACATTTTATTTCATAAGACATAAGCATGTTTCAGTTTGGCAAGATTTTCACTGAATACTGAATGAAACCGCATTCTCTAATAGAGAGAAAAGCTTTTGAGCAGATTTGGGCTTGATTTCACTTCATTTGAACAGAAACACTATTTCAGCATTACTGGACTCAGAAAGCTGTAAACTGACAATCTTGATCATTGAAGTCCTAACATAAGTTTTTGTCCATATAACTTCTAACACATTAAAAACTGTCTTACAGCATTGCAGAAAACATTTTATTTCATAAGACATAAGCATGTTTCAGTTTGGCAAGATTTGCACTGAATATTGAATGAAACAGCTTTCTCTAATAGAGAGACAAGCTTTTGAGCAGATTTGGGCTAGATTTCACTTCATTTGAACAGAAACACTATTTCAGCATTACTGGACTCAGAAAGCTGTAAACTGACAATCTTGATCATTGAAGTCCTAACATTAGTTTTTGTGCATATAACTTCTAACACATTAAAAACTGTCTTACAGCATTGCAGAAAACATTGTATTTCATATGGCATAAGCATCTATCAGTTTTGCAAGATTTGCACTGAATACTGAATGAAACCGCATTCTCTAATAGAGAGAAAAGCTTTTGAGCAGATTTGGGCTTGATTTCACTTCATTTGAACAGAAACACTATTTCAGCATTACTGGACTCAGAAAGCTGTAAACTGACAATCTTGATCATTGAAGTCCTAACATAAGTTTTTGTGCATATAACTTCTAACACATTAAAAACTGTCTTACAGCATTGCAGAAAACATTGTACTTCATAAGACATAAGCTTGTTTCAGTTTGGCAAGATTTGCACTGAATACTGAATGAAACAGCTTTATCCAATAGAGAGAAAAGCTTTTGAGCAGATTTGGGCTTGATTTCACTTCATTTAAACAGAAACACTATTTCAGCATTACTGGACTCAGAAAGCTGTAAACTGACAATCTTGATCATTGAAGTCCTAACATAAGTTTTTGTGCATATAACTTCTAACACATTAAAAACTGTCTTACAGCATTGCAGAAAACATTGTACTTCATAAGGCATAAGCTTGTTTCAGTTTGGCAAGATTTGCACTGAATATTGAATGAAACAGCTTTCTCTAATAGAGAGAAAAGCTTTTGAGCAGATTTGGGCTTGATTTCACTTCATTTGAAAAGAAACACTATTTCAACATTACTGGACTCAGAAAGCTGTAAACTGACAATCTTGATCATTGCAGTCCTAACATTAGTTTTTGTGCATATAACTTCTAACACATTAAAAACTGTCTTACAGCATTGCAGAAAACATTTTATTTCATAAGACATAAGCATGTTTCAGTTTGGCAAGATTTGCACTGAATATTGAATGAAACAGCTTTCTCTAATAGAGAGACAAGCTTTTGAGCAGATTTGGGCTAGATTTCACTTCATTTGAACAGAAACACTATTTCAGCATTACTGGACTCAGAAAGCTGTAAACTGACAATCTTGATCATTGAAGTCCTAACATTAGTTTTTGTGCATATAACTTCTAACACATTAAAAACTGTCTTACAGCATTGCAGAAAACATTGTATTTCATATGGCATAAGCATCTATCAGTTTTGCAAGATTTGCACTGAATACTGAATGAAACCGCATTCTCTAATAGAGAGAAAAGCTTTTGAGCAGATTTGGGCTTGATTTCACTTCATTTGAACAGAAACACTATTTCAGCATTACTGGACTCAGAAAGCTGTAAACTGACAATCTTGATCATTGAAGTCCTAACATAAGTTTTTGTGCATATAACTTCTAACACATTAAAAACTGTCTTACAGCATTGCAGAAAACATTGTACTTCATAAGACATAAGCTTGTTTCAGTTTGGCAAGATTTGCACTGAATACTGAATGAAACAGCTTTATCCAATAGAGAGAAAAGCTTTTGAGCAGATTTGGGCTTGATTTCACTTCATTTAAACAGAAACACTATTTCAGCATTACTGGACTCAGAAAGCTGTAAACTGACAATCTTGATCATTGAAGTCCTAACATAAGTTTTTGTGCATATAACTTCTAACACATTAAAAACTGTCTTACAGCATTGCAGAAAACATTGTACTTCATAAGGCATAAGCTTGTTTCAGTTTGGCAAGATTTGCACTGAATATTGAATGAAACAGCTTTCTCTAATAGAGAGAAAAGCTTTTGAGCAGATTTGGGCTTGATTTCACTTCATTTGAAAAGAAACACTATTTCAACATTACTGGACTCAGAAAGCTGTAAACTGACAATCTTGATCATTGCAGTCCTAACATTAGTTTTTGTGCATATAACTTCTAACACATTAAAAACTGTCTTACAGCATTGCAGAAAACATTTTATTTCATAAGACATAAGCATGTTTCAGTTTAGCAAGATTTGCACTGAATACTGAATGAAACAGCTTTCTCTAATAGAGAGAAAAGCTTTTGAGCAGATTTGGGCTTGATTTCACTTCATTTGAACAGAAACACTATTTCAGCATTACTGGACTCAGAAAGCTGTAAACTGACAATCTTGATCATTGAAGTCCTAACATAAGTTTTTGTGTATATAACTTCTAACACATTAAAAACTGTCTTACAGCATTGCAGAAAACATTGTACTTCATAAGGCATAAGCTTGTTTCAGTTTGGCAAGATTTGCACTGAATACTGAATGAAACAGCTTTATCTAATAGAGAGAAAAGCTTTTGAGCAGATTCGGGCTTGATTTCACTTCATTTCAACAGAAACACTATTTCAGCATTACTGGACTCAGAAAGCTGTAAACTGACAATCTTGATCATTGAAGTCCTAACATAAGTTTTTGTGCATATAACTTCTAACACATTAAAAACTGTCTTACAGCATTGCAGAAAACATTGTATTTCATATGGCATAAGCATCTATCAGTTTGGCAAGATTTGCACTGAATACTGAATGAAACCGCATTCTCTAATAGAGAGAAAAGCTTTTGAGCAGATTTGGGCTTGATTTCACTTCATTTAAACAGAAACACTATTTCAGCATTACTGGACTCAGAAAGCTGTAAACTGACAATCTTGATCATTGAAGTCCTAACATAAGTTTTTGTGCATATAACTTCTAACACATTAAAAACTGTCTTACAGCATTGCAGAAAACATTGTACTTCATAAGGCATAAGCTTGTTTCAGTTTGGCAAGATTTGCACTGAATATTGAATGAAACAGCTTTCTCTAATAGAGAGAAAAGCTTTTGAGCAGATTTGGGCTTGATTTCACTTCATTTGAAAAGAAACACTATTTCAACATTACTGGACTCAGAAAGCTGTAAACTGACAATCTTGATCATTGCAGTCCTAACATTAGTTTTTGTGCATATAACTTCTAACACAATAAAAACTGTCTTACAGCATTGCAGAAAACATTTTATTTCATAAGACATAAGCATGTTTCAGTTTAGCAAGATTTGCACTGAATACTGAATGAAACAGCTTTCTCTAATAGAGAGAAAAGCTTTTGAGCAGATTTGGGCTTGATTTCACTTCATTTGAACAGAAACACTATTTCAGCATTACTGGACTCAGAAAGCTGTAAACTGACAATCTTGATCATTGAAGTCCTAACATAAGTTTTTGTGTATATAACTTCTAACACATTAAAAACTGTCTTACAGCATTGCAGAAAACATTGTACTTCATAAGGCATAAGCTTGTTTCAGTTTGGCAAGATTTGCACTGAATACTGAATGAAACAGCTTTATCTAATAGAGAGAAAAGCTTTTGAGCAGATTTGGGCTTGATTTCACTTCATTTCAACAGAAACACTATTTCAGCATTACTGGACTCAGAAAGCTGTAAACTGACAATCTTGATCATTGAAGTCCTAACATAAGTTTTTGTGCATATAACTTCTAACACATTAAAAACTGTCTTACAGCATTGCAGAAAACATTGTATTTCATATGGCATAAGCATCTATCAGTTTGGCAAGATTTGCACTGAATACTGAATGAAACCGCATTCTCTAATAGAGAGAAAAGCTTTTGAGCAGATTTGGGCTTGATTTCACTTCATTTGAACAGAAACACTATTTCAGCATTACTGGACTCAGAAAGCTGTAAACTGACAATCTTGATCATTGAAGTCCTAACATAAGTTTTTGTGCATATAACTTCTAACACATTAAAAACTGTCTTACAGCATTGCAGAAAACATTGTACTTCATAAGACATAAGCTTGTTTCAGTTTGGCAAGATTTGCACTGAATACTGAATGAAACAGCTTTATCCAATAGAGAGAAAAGCTTTTGAGCAGATTTGGGCTTGATTTCACTTCATTTAAACAGAAACACTATTTCAGCATTACTGGACTCAGAAAGCTGTAAACTGACAATATTGATCATTGAAGTCCTAACATTAGTTTTTGTGCATATAACTTCTAACACATTAAAAACTGTCTTACAGCATTGCAGAAAACATTTTATTTCATAAGACATAAGCATGTTTCAGTTTAGCAAGATTTGCACTGAATACTGAATGAAACAGCTTTCTCTAATAGAGAGAAAAGCTTTTGAGCAGATTTGGGCTTGATTTCACTTCATTTGAACATAAACACTATTTAAGCATTACTGGACTCAGAAAGCTGTAAACTGACAATCTTGATCATTGAAGTCCTAACATAAGTTTTTGTGTATATAACTTCTAACACATTAAAAACTGTCTTACAGCATTGCAGAAAACATTGTACTTCATAAGGCATAAGCTTGTTTCAGTTTGGCAAGATTTGCACTGAATACTGAATGAAACAGCTTTATCTAATAGAGAGAAAAGCTTTTGAGCAGATTTGGGCTTGATTTCACTTCATTTCAACAGAAACACTATTTCAGCATTACTGGACTCAGAAAGCTGTAAACTGACAATCTTGATCATTGAAGTCCTAACATAAGTTTTTGTGCATATAACTTCTAACACATTAAAAACTGTCTTACAGCATTGCAGAAAACATTGTATTTCATATGGCATAAGCATCTATCAGTTTGGCAAGATTTGCACTGAATACTGAATGAAACCGCATTCTCTAATAGAGAGAAAAGCTTTTGAGCAGATTTGGGCTTGATTTCACTTCATTTGAACAGAAACACTATTTCAGCATTACTGGACTCAGAAAGCTGTAAACTGACAATCTTGATCATTGAAGTCCTAACATAAGTTTTTGTGCATATAACTTCTAACACATTAAAAACTGTCTTACAGCATTGCAGAAAACATTGTACTTCATAAGACATAAGCTTGTTTCAGTTTGGCAAGATTTGCACTGAATACTGAATGAAACAGCTTTATCCAATAGAGAGAAAAGCTTTTGAGCAGATTTGGGCTTGATTTCACTTCATTTAAACAGAAACACTATTTCAGCATTACTGGACTCAGAAAGCTGTAAACTGACAATATTGATCATTGAAGTCCTAACATTAGTTTTTGTGCATATAACTTCTAACACATTAAAAACTGTCTTACAGCATTGCAGAAAACATTTTATTTCATAAGACATAAGCATGTTTCAGTTTAGCAAGATTTGCACTGAATACTGAATGAAACAGCTTTCTCTAATAGAGAGAAAAGCTTTTGAGCAGATTTGGGCTTGATTTCACTTCATTTGAACAGAAACACTATTTAAGCATTACTGGACTCAGAAAGCTGTAAACTGACAATCTTGATCATTGAAGTCCTAACATAAGTTCCTTTTCGGGAACTCGAGCTGCGTCGTAAAACGCTTTGGGGAACGTCCCTGACGAGACCGGCTCTGAACATCGTGTGCAAACTGTCCAATGGACGGGCGTGACGTCACGGAGCGGGGTGACGTAGCGACCAGGAAGCTATATAAGCACGTGCCGTGCAGCTGGCTCCAGCTTCGCTCTGTCAGCAAGCGCTCTGTGTGTGCATGTTAAACAGTCTGTCCCGTTGGTCCTATTTATTGTTGTCTGTCTCTTAGCCATAAAAAGATCGCTAATACAGCTCAATAATGCCTAAATCTAAGCAAAAGACCAAGTATATGAAGGGCGATTCCAAGCCGCGTTACAGATTGTGTGTTCCTCCCTGCCCTCGCTACATCACGGGTGGGGATACACACAGTTTGTGCGTGGCTTGCCTGGGATCGAAGCACGCTGAGTCGGCTCTCGAGGGGGCCGACTGCCCGCATTGCGAGCGATTGCCAATGCGGGCGCTTCGATCCCGGAGGGCTCTCTTCGAGGAGGGAGCCTTCACCAGCGTTCCTCGCGGTGCTGGCCCCGCTTCTGCCGAGGCAGAGCGGCTGCTGCACTCGTGGGGTTCGCAGGTGGATCTGTCAGAGGGAATGGAGACGGGCCAGTCCTTATCTCCTTCCTCATCTGCCAGATCAGGCGCCCAAACCCTGGGTTCGGAAGCACGCTCGTCGGTTTCTTCCCCCCAGGGCGAGGGATCAGCTCTTCGCCTCTCTTCCTCCGAGGAGGTTGATGTGGAGACTGTTGCTGGGGATTCGCCACCCCTGTCGCCCCAGTATGAGGAGCTGTTGGAGGTGGTTACGCGTGCAGTTGATAAATTAAAAATCGAGTGGCCTGCAGAAAAACACACTGAGCCGCAGAAAAGCAAGCTAGATGAACGCTTTCTGCGGCCGAGGCAACCACCTCCACGCCGGAGTCTACCATTTTTTCCCGATCTCCATGATGAGTTATCGAGATCGTGGAAACACCCGTATTCGACCCGCCTCTTTGGCCCCGATTCACTATATTATGGCAACGTGATGGGGCTGGGAGAGCGGGGTTATAGGACGTTGCCACGGGTTGAACAGACGCTCGCGGGCTATCTGTCACCCGGCTCGGCATCGTCCCTAAAGGCTCCGGCATTGCCCACTAAGCCGCTGCGAGTTACATCATCGCTTGTGGGCAAAGGTTATGTGGCAGCAGGTCAGGCTGGGGCTTGCCTTCACACCATGGCAGTCCTTCAAGCTTATCAGGCCGACCTGCTGAGAGATATCGATGAGGGGGAGGGGATTAAGTCTGAAGATATCGATGAACTCAGAAAGACCGCTGATCTCTCCCTCCGCGCCACTAAAGAGACCGCTCGCGCAATTGGGCGGTCTATGGCAGCCTTAGTGGCCGCGGAGAGGCATTTGTGGCTGACCCTGTCAGAAATAAAAGAACGAGACAGGGTCTGCCTTCTGGACGCCCCGCTCCAAGCCTCGGGCCTGTTTGGCGACACAGTCAATACTGTCGTCGACAGGTTCCAGGAGGCACACAAGCAGGCGGCGGCGTTCCAGAATTTCCTCCCTCGTCGCTCTCGTGGTGCATCTGGGCGGGAGATCACCACGCCACATACCGGCTCCTCATACCGGGAAGCGCAAAAACAGAGTGTCGCCGCTCGTGTTCCCCCACGTCGGGACCGAGGACCCCAGCGACGCTCTGAGTCAGGGACTTCCAGAGTTAAAAAGCCCGATTTGAGAACAGTTATCGAGGCCCGGAAGTCCTCGACGAAAAGGTCCTGACATCAGGGTCCAGAGGGTAGCCCCTACTGGGGTAGAGCGCGGTCCACCTCAGTATACGGTGCCCGCCTCACCTCAGTGCCCTCAGGAGGTCGGCCTGCCAACCCTGCCAGAGTTTCAGGGCGCAGCGGCCTCCAGCGAGTACTACTCCCAGCTATTTCCGCCCGTGAGCGCAGCGGAGCTGGGATGCTCGCCGCCCCTTCGGGGGCCTCTTACACCAGAGGTCAGTCTCGAGAGACTGATTCCCTTAGTAGATTATTTAGCAGCGTGGAAGCTACTGCCAAATGTATCTCATTGGGTCCTGCGTACAATAGAAAAAGGCTATTGCATTCAGTTCGGTCATCCACCACCGAAATTCAACGGGGTTACACCGACTGTGGTCGGCCCCCGGCAGGCTCTGGTTATGGAACAAGAAGTGAAAGCCCTATTAAGGAAGGAGGCCATCGAGGTGGTCCCTCCTCTAGACAGGGAATCCGGATTTTACAGCCGGTATTTCATAGTTCCAAAGAAGGATGGGGGGTTGCGTCCGATCTTAGACTTACGTCTCCTGAACCGCTCAGTTATGTCACTGAAGTTCAAAATGCTCACTGTCAAGCAGGTTGTAGCTCAAATCAGATCCGAGGACTGGTTTGTCACCATAGATCTCAAAGACGCATACTTCCACATATCCATCCTTCCACAACACAGGAAGTTTCTGAGGTTCGCTTTCGGGGGCAAAGCTTATCAATATCGAGTACTTCCCTTCGGCTTGCACTCTCACCCCGCACGTTCACGAAGTGTGTAGATGCGGCTCTGGTATCCCTCCGTATGCAGGGCATCCGCATTCTAAATTATATCGACGATTGGTTGATCCTAGCTCAATCAGAGCAGATGGCGGTTCGACATCGAGATGTCGTTCTCGCACATATGGGGGAGCTGGGTTTGAGACTAAATGCCAAGAAGAGTGTACTTTCTCCAGTTCAGAGAACCACCTATCTAGGCGTAGTGTGGGATTCGACCACGATGCAGGCACGTATGTCTCCTGCTCGGATCGAGTCGATCCTCACATCAGTCGAGAGAGTCAAAGAAGGCCAGTCACTCACTGTCAAACAATTCCAGAGATTGTTAGGGCTGATGGCAGCTGCGTCCAACGTGATACCTTTTGGCCTGCTGCACATGAGACCCCTACAGTGGTGGCTCAAGTCCAAGGGCTTTTCCCCGAGGGGAAATCCACTTCGATTTATCAAGGTCACGCGGCGATGCCTTCGTGCCTTAGACATGTGGAAGAAACCTTGGTTCTTGAATCAGGGCCCGGTGCTGGGAGCTCTTCGTCGCCGTGTAACGCTAGCGACAGACGCGTCCCTCACCGGTTGGGGTGCGGTCATGAGGGGCCACCCTGCCCGCGGTCTGTGGAGTGGTCGCCACCTGACGTGGCACATCAATTGCCTAGAGATGTTAGCAGTCTATCGAGCATTAAAATATTTCCTCCCAGACCTGAGAGGTCACCATGTGTTGGTGCGCACCGACAACACATCAGTGGTCTCTTATATCAATCACCAGGGGGGTCTGCGCTCACGCCCCTTGTACAAGCTGGCATACCAGATCCTTCTCTGGTCCCAGGGCAAACTCCTCTCGATCAGAGCAGTGTATATTCCTGGGAGATTGAATGTGGGAGCAGACATACTGTCGAGGCAGGGGCCGAGGCCCGGGGAATGGATGCTTCACCCTGAGGTGGTGAAGCAGATATGGAGAGTGTATGGCAAAGCTCAGGTGGACCTCTTCGCGACTCGAGAGACATCGCAATGTCCCCTCTGGTTCTCTCTAGTTCATCCAGCTCCTCTGGGACTGGACGCTATGGTACAGACCTGGCCGAGGCTTCGTCTGTACGCTTTTCCCCCTATCGCTCTGCTCCCGGGAGTTCTGGCGAGAGTACGCCAGGACGGGGTCCGTCTGTTGTTAGTAGCCCCGTTCTGGCCGGGCCGAATATGGTTCTCAGATCTAGTCTCGCTCCTCGACGGCTCTCCGTGGGAGATACCGATCAGGAAAGACCTACTCTCACAAGCGCAGGGCACGATAATCCACCCTCGCCCGGAGGTGTTCAAGCTGTGGGTGTGGCCCCTGAGGGGGCACAACTGTTAGCAGCTGGTCTCTCAACCGAGGTTGTTGAGACCCTCCTCCAGTCCAGAGCTCCCTCTACGAGGAAACTGTACGCCCTGAAGTGGTCATTCTTCACTTCATGGTGCAGAGATCGCCATCTTGACCCTGTTAACTGCCCAGTTGGTACAGTTCTGGAGTTTTTACAAGCTAGGCTCTCTGCGGGGTTATCCCACTCCACCTTAAAGGTGTACGTGGCGGCCATAGCTGCTTTCCATGTCCCTTTCAATGATCAGTCAGTGGGTAGACACCCCCTAGTTACACGTTTCCTCCGAGGTGCATTGAGGCTGAGACCTCCAGTACGGTCCCGTATTCCCCCATGGGATTTGGTTGTGGTTCTAGAGGCTCTTTGTAAAGCTCCATTTGAGCCAATTCAAGATATCTCAGATAGACATCTGACACTGAAAACTGCCCTGCTACTGGCAATCACCTCGCTGAAACGAGTTGGAGATCTCCAGGCCCTTTCGGTGGCCCCTACTTATTTAGACTTTGCCCCTGGTATGGCCAAAGCATTCTTATACCCTCGAGCGGGTTATGTTCCAAAGGTTCCCTCTGTTACACCACAGCCTATCGTACTGCAGGCCTTCTGTCCTCCTCCCTTTCGGGAGCCAGACCAAGAGAAGCTAAATTGTATGTGTCCAGTGCGAGCACTCGACGCATACGTCCACAGAGCTGCCCTGTGGAGAAAGTCCGACCAATTGCTTGTATGCTACGGTCCTACTAATAAGGGTTCTCCTGCCACCAAGCAGACCCTTAGTCGTTGGATAGTCGAGGCTATCAACGAGTCCTATGAGTCCTCTGGTCTTCCCCCCCCTTTGGGGGCCAAGGCTCACTCTACTCGGGGTATGGCGGCCTCCAAGGCCTTCTCAGCAGGTGTGTCCCTCTTGGACATCTGCAACGCTGCGGGGTGGTCCACGCCCTCTACATTTGTCAGATTCTACGATCTTGATATGCGAGCCACTCCGGGCTCTTCTGTTCTCTTGTCCTAAGCTGTGCTCTCCGGATACACACTAGGCAGGGCTTTGGTAGTCTGGCAGCGTGGGCACCTCGTTCCCCAAAGCGTTTTACGACGCAGCTCGAGTTCCCGAAAAGGAACGTCCCAAGGTTACGCATGTAACCCTAGTTCCTTGAGGGAACGAGACGCTGCGTCGCAGAGCCATACTCCCGGCACCCCTGCCGGCGCTTGCTTCCCTACTCGAAGCTGAAGCCAGCTGCACGGCACGTGCTTATATAGCTTCCTGGTCGCTACGTCACCCCGCTCCGTGACGTCACGCCCGTCCATTGGACAGTTTGCACACGATGTTCAGAGCCGGTCTCGTCAGGGACGTTCCCCAAAGCGTTTTACGACGCAGCGTCTCGTTCCCTCAAGGAACTAGGGTTACATGCGTAACCTTGGGACGTTTTTGTGTATATAACTTCTAACACATTAAAAACTGTCTTACAGCATTGCAGAAAACATTGTACTTCATAAGGCATAAGCAGGTTTCAGTTTGGCAAGATTTGCACTGAATATTGAATGAAACAGCTTTCTCTAATAGAGAGAAAAGCTTTTGAGCAGATTTGGGCTTGATTTCACTTCATTTGAACAGAAACACTATTTCAACATTACTGGACTCAGAAAGCTGTAAACTGACAATCTTGATCATTGCAGTCCTAACATTAGTTTTTGTGTATATAACTTCTAACACATTAAAAACTGTCTTACAGCATTGCAGAAAACATTTTATTTCATAAGACATAAGCATGTTTCAGTTTGGCAAGATTTGCACTGAATACTGAATGAAACAGCTTTCTCTAATAGAGAGACAAGCTTTTGAGCAGATTTGGGCTAGATTTCACTTCATTTGAACAGAAACACTATTTCAGCATTACTGGACTCAGAAAGCTGTAAACTGACAATCTTGATCATTGCAGTCCTAACATTGGTTTTTGTGCATATAACTTCTAACACATTAAAAACTGTCTTACAGCATTGCAGAAAACATTTTATTTCATAAGACATAAGCATGTTTCAGTTTAGCAAGATTTGCACTGAATACTGAATGAAACAGCTTTCTCTAATAGAGAGAAAAGCTTTTGAGCAGATTTGGGCTTGATTTCACTTCATTTGAACAGAAACACTATTTCAGCATTACTGGACTCAGAAAGCTGTAAACTGACAATCTTGATCATTGAAGTCCTAACATAAGTTTTTGTGTATATAACTTCTAACACATTAAAAACTGTCTTACAGCATTGCAGAAAACATTGTACTTCATAAGGCATAAGCTTGTTTCAGTTTGGCAAGATTTGCACTGAATACTGAATGAAACAGCTTTATCTAATAGAGAGAAAAGCTTTTGAGCAGATTTGGGCTTGATTTCACTTCATTTCAACAGAAACACTATTTCAGCATTACTGGACTCAGAAAGCTGTAAACTGACAATCTTGATCATTGAAGTCCTAACATAAGTTTTTGTGCATATAACTTCTAACACATTAAAAACTGTCTTACAGCATTGCAGAAAACATTGTACTTCATAAGACATAAGCTTGTTTCAGTTTGGCAAGATTTGCACTGAATACTGAATGAAACAGCTTTATCTAATAGAGAGAAAAGCTTTTGAGCAGATTTGGGCTTGATTTCACTTCATTTGAACAGAAACACTATTTCAGCATTACTGGACTCAGAAAGCTGTAAACTGACAATCTTGATCATTGAAGTCCTAACATAAGTTTTTGTGCATATAACTTCTAACACATTAAAAACTGTCTTACAGCATTGCAGAAAACATTGTACTTCATAAGACATAAGCTTGTTTCAGTTTGGCAAGATTTGCACTGAATACTGAATGAAACAGCTTTATCCAATAGAGAGAAAAGCTTTTGAGCAGATTTGGGCTTGATTTCACTTCATTTAAACAGAAACACTATTTCAGCATTACTGGACTCAGAAAGCTGTAAACTGACAATCTTGATCATTGAAGTCCTAACATAAGTTTTTGTGCATATAACTTCTAACACATTAAAAACTGTCTTACAGCATTGCAGAAAACATTGTACTTCATAAGGCATAAGCTTGTTTCAGTTTGGCAAGATTTGCACTGAATATTGAATGAAACAGCTTTCTCTAATAGAGAGAAAAGCTTTTGAGCAGATTTGGGCTTGATTTCACTTCATTTGAAAAGAAACACTATTTCAACATTACTGGACTCAGAAAGCTGTAAACTGACAATCTTGATCATTGCAGTCCTAACATTAGTTTTTGTGCATATAACTTCTAACACATTAAAAACTGTCTTACAGCATTGCAGAAAACATTTTATTTCATAAGACATAAGCATGTTTCAGTTTAGCAAGATTTGCACTGAATACTGAATGAAACAGCTTTCTCTAATAGAGAGAAAAGCTTTTGAGCAGATTTGGGCTTGATTTCACTTCATTTGAACAGAAACACTATTTCAGCATTACTGGACTCAGAAAGCTGTAAACTGACAATCTTGATCATTGAAGTCCTAACATAAGTTTTTGTGTATATAACTTCTAACACATTAAAAACTGTCTTACAGCATTGCAGAAAACATTGTACTTCATAAGGCATAAGCTTGTTTCAGTTTGGCAAGATTTGCACTGAATACTGAATGAAACAGCTTTATCTAATAGAGAGAAAAGCTTTTGAGCAGATTCGGGCTTGATTTCACTTCATTTCAACAGAAACACTATTTCAGCATTACTGGACTCAGAAAGCTGTAAACTGACAATCTTGATCATTGAAGTCCTAACATAAGTTTTTGTGCATATAACTTCTAACACATTAAAAACTGTCTTACAGCATTGCAGAAAACATTGTATTTCATATGGCATAAGCATCTATCAGTTTGGCAAGATTTGCACTGAATACTGAATGAAACCGCATTCTCTAATAGAGAGAAAAGCTTTTGAGCAGATTTGGGCTTGATTTCACTTCATTTAAACAGAAACACTATTTCAGCATTACTGGACTCAGAAAGCTGTAAACTGACAATCTTGATCATTGAAGTCCTAACATAAGTTTTTGTGCATATAACTTCTAACACATTAAAAACTGTCTTACAGCATTGCAGAAAACATTGTACTTCATAAGGCATAAGCTTGTTTCAGTTTGGCAAGATTTGCACTGAATATTGAATGAAACAGCTTTCTCTAATAGAGAGAAAAGCTTTTGAGCAGATTTGGGCTTGATTTCACTTCATTTGAAAAGAAACACTATTTCAACATTACTGGACTCAGAAAGCTGTAAACTGACAATCTTGATCATTGCAGTCCTAACATTAGTTTTTGTGCATATAACTTCTAACACAATAAAAACTGTCTTACAGCATTGCAGAAAACATTTTATTTCATAAGACATAAGCATGTTTCAGTTTAGCAAGATTTGCACTGAATACTGAATGAAACAGCTTTCTCTAATAGAGAGAAAAGCTTTTGAGCAGATTTGGGCTTGATTTCACTTCATTTGAACAGAAACACTATTTCAGCATTACTGGACTCAGAAAGCTGTAAACTGACAATCTTGATCATTGAAGTCCTAACATAAGTTTTTGTGTATATAACTTCTAACACATTAAAAACTGTCTTACAGCATTGCAGAAAACATTGTACTTCATAAGGCATAAGCTTGTTTCAGTTTGGCAAGATTTGCACTGAATACTGAATGAAACAGCTTTATCTAATAGAGAGAAAAGCTTTTGAGCAGATTTGGGCTTGATTTCACTTCATTTCAACAGAAACACTATTTCAGCATTACTGGACTCAGAAAGCTGTAAACTGACAATCTTGATCATTGAAGTCCTAACATAAGTTTTTGTGCATATAACTTCTAACACATTAAAAACTGTCTTACAGCATTGCAGAAAACATTGTATTTCATATGGCATAAGCATCTATCAGTTTGGCAAGATTTGCACTGAATACTGAATGAAACCGCATTCTCTAATAGAGAGAAAAGCTTTTGAGCAGATTTGGGCTTGATTTCACTTCATTTGAACAGAAACACTATTTCAGCATTACTGGACTCAGAAAGCTGTAAACTGACAATCTTGATCATTGAAGTCCTAACATAAGTTTTTGTGCATATAACTTCTAACACATTAAAAACTGTCTTACAGCATTGCAGAAAACATTGTACTTCATAAGACATAAGCTTGTTTCAGTTTGGCAAGATTTGCACTGAATACTGAATGAAACAGCTTTATCCAATAGAGAGAAAAGCTTTTGAGCAGATTTGGGCTTGATTTCACTTCATTTAAACAGAAACACTATTTCAGCATTACTGGACTCAGAAAGCTGTAAACTGACAATATTGATCATTGAAGTCCTAACATTAGTTTTTGTGCATATAACTTCTAACACATTAAAAACTGTCTTACAGCATTGCAGAAAACATTTTATTTCATAAGACATAAGCATGTTTCAGTTTAGCAAGATTTGCACTGAATACTGAATGAAACAGCTTTCTCTAATAGAGAGAAAAGCTTTTGAGCAGATTTGGGCTTGATTTCACTTCATTTGAACAGAAACACTATTTAAGCATTACTGGACTCAGAAAGCTGTAAACTGACAATCTTGATCATTGAAGTCCTAACATAAGTTTTTGTGTATATAACTTCTAACACATTAAAAACTGTCTTACAGCATTGCAGAAAACATTGTACTTCATAAGGCATAAGCTTGTTTCAGTTTGGCAAGATTTGCACTGAATACTGAATGAAACAGCTTTATCTAATAGAGAGAAAAGCTTTTGAGCAGATTTGGGCTTGATTTCACTTCATTTCAACAGAAACACTATTTCAGCATTACTGGACTCAGAAAGCTGTAAACTGACAATCTTGATCATTGAAGTCCTAACATAAGTTTTTGTGCATATAACTTCTAACACATTAAAAACTGTCTTACAGCATTGCAGAAAACATTGTATTTCATATGGCATAAGCATCTATCAGTTTGGCAAGATTTGCACTGAATACTGAATGAAACCGCATTCTCTAATAGAGAGAAAAGCTTTTGAGCAGATTTGGGCTTGATTTCACTTCATTTGAACAGAAACACTATTTCAGCATTACTGGACTCAGAAAGCTGTAAACTGACAATCTTGATCATTGAAGTCCTAACATAAGTTTTTGTGCATATAACTTCTAACACATTAAAAACTGTCTTACAGCATTGCAGAAAACATTGTACTTCATAAGACATAAGCTTGTTTCAGTTTGGCAAGATTTGCACTGAATACTGAATGAAACAGCTTTATCCAATAGAGAGAAAAGCTTTTGAGCAGATTTGGGCTTGATTTCACTTCATTTAAACAGAAACACTATTTCAGCATTACTGGACTCAGAAAGCTGTAAACTGACAATATTGATCATTGAAGTCCTAACATTAGTTTTTGTGCATATAACTTCTAACACATTAAAAACTGTCTTACAGCATTGCAGAAAACATTTTATTTCATAAGACATAAGCATGTTTCAGTTTAGCAAGATTTGCACTGAATACTGAATGAAACAGCTTTCTCTAATAGAGAGAAAAGCTTTTGAGCAGATTTGGGCTTGATTTCACTTCATTTGAACAGAAACACTATTTAAGCATTACTGGACTCAGAAAGCTGTAAACTGACAATCTTGATCATTGAAGTCCTAACATAAGTTCCTTTTCGGGAACTCGAGCTGCGTCGTAAAACGCTTTGGGGAACGTCCCTGACGAGACCGGCTCTGAACATCGTGTGCAAACTGTCCAATGGACGGGCGTGACGTCACGGAGCGGGGTGACGTAGCGACCAGGAAGCTATATAAGCACGTGCCGTGCAGCTGGCTCCAGCTTCGCTCTGTCAGCAAGCGCTCTGTGTGTGCATGTTAAACAGTCTGTCCCGTTGGTCCTATTTATTGTTGTCTGTCTCTTAGCCATAAAAAGATCGCTAATACAGCTCAATAATGCCTAAATCTAAGCAAAAGACCAAGTATATGAAGGGCGATTCCAAGCCGCGTTACAGATTGTGTGTTCCTCCCTGCCCTCGCTACATCACGGGTGGGGATACACACAGTTTGTGCGTGGCTTGCCTGGGATCGAAGCACGCTGAGTCGGCTCTCGAGGGGGCCGACTGCCCGCATTGCGAGCGATTGCCAATGCGGGCGCTTCGATCCCGGAGGGCTCTCTTCGAGGAGGGAGCCTTCACCAGCGTTCCTCGCGGTGCTGGCCCCGCTTCTGCCGAGGCAGAGCGGCTGCTGCACTCGTGGGGTTCGCAGGTGGATCTGTCAGAGGGAATGGAGACGGGCCAGTCCTTATCTCCTTCCTCATCTGCCAGATCAGGCGCCCAAACCCTGGGTTCGGAAGCACGCTCGTCGGTTTCTTCCCCCCAGGGCGAGGGATCAGCTCTTCGCCTCTCTTCCTCCGAGGAGGTTGATGTGGAGACTGTTGCTGGGGATTCGCCACCCCTGTCGCCCCAGTATGAGGAGCTGTTGGAGGTGGTTACGCGTGCAGTTGATAAATTAAAAATCGAGTGGCCTGCAGAAAAACACACTGAGCCGCAGAAAAGCAAGCTAGATGAACGCTTTCTGCGGCCGAGGCAACCACCTCCACGCCGGAGTCTACCATTTTTTCCCGATCTCCATGATGAGTTATCGAGATCGTGGAAACACCCGTATTCGACCCGCCTCTTTGGCCCCGATTCACTATATTATGGCAACGTGATGGGGCTGGGAGAGCGGGGTTATAGGACGTTGCCACGGGTTGAACAGACGCTCGCGGGCTATCTGTCACCCGGCTCGGCATCGTCCCTAAAGGCTCCGGCATTGCCCACTAAGCCGCTGCGAGTTACATCATCGCTTGTGGGCAAAGGTTATGTGGCAGCAGGTCAGGCTGGGGCTTGCCTTCACACCATGGCAGTCCTTCAAGCTTATCAGGCCGACCTGCTGAGAGATATCGATGAGGGGGAGGGGATTAAGTCTGAAGATATCGATGAACTCAGAAAGACCGCTGATCTCTCCCTCCGCGCCACTAAAGAGACCGCTCGCGCAATTGGGCGGTCTATGGCAGCCTTAGTGGCCGCGGAGAGGCATTTGTGGCTGACCCTGTCAGAAATAAAAGAACGAGACAGGGTCTGCCTTCTGGACGCCCCGCTCCAAGCCTCGGGCCTGTTTGGCGACACAGTCAATACTGTCGTCGACAGGTTCCAGGAGGCACACAAGCAGGCGGCGGCGTTCCAGAATTTCCTCCCTCGTCGCTCTCGTGGTGCATCTGGGCGGGAGATCACCACGCCACATACCGGCTCCTCATACCGGGAAGCGCAAAAACAGAGTGTCGCCGCTCGTGTTCCCCCACGTCGGGACCGAGGACCCCAGCGACGCTCTGAGTCAGGGACTTCCAGAGTTAAAAAGCCCGATTTGAGAACAGTTATCGAGGCCCGGAAGTCCTCGACGAAAAGGTCCTGACATCAGGGTCCAGAGGGTAGCCCCTACTGGGGTAGAGCGCGGTCCACCTCAGTATACGGTGCCCGCCTCACCTCAGTGCCCTCAGGAGGTCGGCCTGCCAACCCTGCCAGAGTTTCAGGGCGCAGCGGCCTCCAGCGAGTACTACTCCCAGCTATTTCCGCCCGTGAGCGCAGCGGAGCTGGGATGCTCGCCGCCCCTTCGGGGGCCTCTTACACCAGAGGTCAGTCTCGAGAGACTGATTCCCTTAGTAGATTATTTAGCAGCGTGGAAGCTACTGCCAAATGTATCTCATTGGGTCCTGCGTACAATAGAAAAAGGCTATTGCATTCAGTTCGGTCATCCACCACCGAAATTCAACGGGGTTACACCGACTGTGGTCGGCCCCCGGCAGGCTCTGGTTATGGAACAAGAAGTGAAAGCCCTATTAAGGAAGGAGGCCATCGAGGTGGTCCCTCCTCTAGACAGGGAATCCGGATTTTACAGCCGGTATTTCATAGTTCCAAAGAAGGATGGGGGGTTGCGTCCGATCTTAGACTTACGTCTCCTGAACCGCTCAGTTATGTCACTGAAGTTCAAAATGCTCACTGTCAAGCAGGTTGTAGCTCAAATCAGATCCGAGGACTGGTTTGTCACCATAGATCTCAAAGACGCATACTTCCACATATCCATCCTTCCACAACACAGGAAGTTTCTGAGGTTCGCTTTCGGGGGCAAAGCTTATCAATATCGAGTACTTCCCTTCGGCTTGCACTCTCACCCCGCACGTTCACGAAGTGTGTAGATGCGGCTCTGGTATCCCTCCGTATGCAGGGCATCCGCATTCTAAATTATATCGACGATTGGTTGATCCTAGCTCAATCAGAGCAGATGGCGGTTCGACATCGAGATGTCGTTCTCGCACATATGGGGGAGCTGGGTTTGAGACTAAATGCCAAGAAGAGTGTACTTTCTCCAGTTCAGAGAACCACCTATCTAGGCGTAGTGTGGGATTCGACCACGATGCAGGCACGTATGTCTCCTGCTCGGATCGAGTCGATCCTCACATCAGTCGAGAGAGTCAAAGAAGGCCAGTCACTCACTGTCAAACAATTCCAGAGATTGTTAGGGCTGATGGCAGCTGCGTCCAACGTGATACCTTTTGGCCTGCTGCACATGAGACCCCTACAGTGGTGGCTCAAGTCCAAGGGCTTTTCCCCGAGGGGAAATCCACTTCGATTTATCAAGGTCACGCGGCGATGCCTTCGTGCCTTAGACATGTGGAAGAAACCTTGGTTCTTGAATCAGGGCCCGGTGCTGGGAGCTCTTCGTCGCCGTGTAACGCTAGCGACAGACGCGTCCCTCACCGGTTGGGGTGCGGTCATGAGGGGCCACCCTGCCCGCGGTCTGTGGAGTGGTCGCCACCTGACGTGGCACATCAATTGCCTAGAGATGTTAGCAGTCTATCGAGCATTAAAATATTTCCTCCCAGACCTGAGAGGTCACCATGTGTTGGTGCGCACCGACAACACATCAGTGGTCTCTTATATCAATCACCAGGGGGGTCTGCGCTCACGCCCCTTGTACAAGCTGGCATACCAGATCCTTCTCTGGTCCCAGGGCAAACTCCTCTCGATCAGAGCAGTGTATATTCCTGGGAGATTGAATGTGGGAGCAGACATACTGTCGAGGCAGGGGCCGAGGCCCGGGGAATGGATGCTTCACCCCGAGGTGGTGAAGCAGATATGGAGAGTGTATGGCAAAGCTCAGGTGGACCTCTTCGCGACTCGAGAGACATCGCAATGTCCCCTCTGGTTCTCTCTAGTTCATCCAGCTCCTCTGGGACTGGACGCTATGGTACAGACCTGGCCGAGGCTTCGTCTGTACGCTTTTCCCCCTATCGCTCTGCTCCCGGGAGTTCTGGCGAGAGTACGCCAGGACGGGGTCCGTCTGTTGTTAGTAGCCCCGTTCTGGCCGGGCCGAATATGGTTCTCAGATCTAGTCTCGCTCCTCGACGGCTCTCCGTGGGAGATACCGATCAGGAAAGACCTACTCTCACAAGCGCAGGGCACGATAATCCACCCTCGCCCGGAGGTGTTCAAGCTGTGGGTGTGGCCCCTGAGGGGGCACAACTGTTAGCAGCTGGTCTCTCAACCGAGGTTGTTGAGACCCTCCTCCAGTCCAGAGCTCCCTCTACGAGGAAACTGTACGCCCTGAAGTGGTCATTCTTCACTTCATGGTGCAGAGATCGCCATCTTGACCCTGTTAACTGCCCAGTTGGTACAGTTCTGGAGTTTTTACAAGCTAGGCTCTCTGCGGGGTTATCCCACTCCACCTTAAAGGTGTACGTGGCGGCCATAGCTGCTTTCCATGTCCCTTTCAATGATCAGTCAGTGGGTAGACACCCCCTAGTTACACGTTTCCTCCGAGGTGCATTGAGGCTGAGACCTCCAGTACGGTCCCGTATTCCCCCATGGGATTTGGTTGTGGTTCTAGAGGCTCTTTGTAAAGCTCCATTCGAGCCAATTCAAGATATCTCAGATAGACATCTGACACTGAAAACTGCCCTGCTACTGGCAATCACCTCGCTGAAACGAGTTGGAGATCTCCAGGCCCTTTCGGTGGCCCCTACTTATTTAGACTTTGCCCCTGGTATGGCCAAAGCATTCTTATACCCTCGAGCGGGTTATGTTCCAAAGGTTCCCTCTGTTACACCACAGCCTATCGTACTGCAGGCCTTCTGTCCTCCTCCCTTTCGGGAGCCAGACCAAGAGAAGCTAAATTGTATGTGTCCAGTGCGAGCACTCGACGCATACGTCCACAGAGCTGCCCTGTGGAGAAAGTCCGACCAATTGCTTGTATGCTACGGTCCTACTAATAAGGGTTCTCCTGCCACCAAGCAGACCCTTAGTCGTTGGATAGTCGAGGCTATCAACGAGTCCTATGAGTCCTCTGGTCTTCCCCCCCCTTTGGGGGCCAAGGCTCACTCTACTCGGGGTATGGCGGCCTCCAAGGCCTTCTCAGCAGGTGTGTCCCTCTTGGACATCTGCAACGCTGCGGGGTGGTCCACGCCCTCTACATTTGTCAGATTCTACGATCTTGATATGCGAGCCACTCCGGGCTCTTCTGTTCTCTTGTCCTAAGCTGTGCTCTCCGGATACACACTAGGCAGGGCTTTGGTAGTCTGGCAGCGTGGGCACCTCGTTCCCCAAAGCGTTTTACGACGCAGCTCGAGTTCCCGAAAAGGAACGTCCCAAGGTTACGCATGTAACCCTAGTTCCTTGAGGGAACGAGACGCTGCGTCGCAGAGCCATACTCCCGGCACCCCTGCCGGCGCTTGCTTCCCTACTCGAAGCTGAAGCCAGCTGCACGGCACGTGCTTATATAGCTTCCTGGTCGCTACGTCACCCCGCTCCGTGACGTCACGCCCGTCCATTGGACAGTTTGCACACGATGTTCAGAGCCGGTCTCGTCAGGGACGTTCCCCAAAGCGTTTTACGACGCAGCGTCTCGTTCCCTCAAGGAACTAGGGTTACATGCGTAACCTTGGGACGTTTTTGTGTATATAACTTCTAACACATTAAAAACTGTCTTACAGCATTGCAGAAAACATTGTACTTCATAAGGCATAAGCAGGTTTCAGTTTGGCAAGATTTGCACTGAATATTGAATGAAACAGCTTTCTCTAATAGAGAGAAAAGCTTTTGAGCAGATTTGGGCTTGATTTCACTTCATTTGAACAGAAACACTATTTCAACATTACTGGACTCAGAAAGCTGTAAACTGACAATCTTGATCATTGCAGTCCTAACATTAGTTTTTGTGTATATAACTTCTAACACATTAAAAACTGTCTTACAGCATTGCAGAAAACATTTTATTTCATAAGACATAAGCATGTTTCAGTTTGGCAAGATTTGCACTGAATACTGAATGAAACAGCTTTCTCTAATAGAGAGACAAGCTTTTGAGCAGATTTGGGCTAGATTTCACTTCATTTGAACAGAAACACTATTTCAGCATTACTGGACTCAGAAAGCTGTAAACTGACAATCTTGATCATTGCAGTCCTAACATTGGTTTTTGTGCATATAACTTCTAACACATTAAAAACTGTCTTACAGCATTGCAGAAAACATTTTATTTCATAAGACATAAGCATGTTTCAGTTTAGCAAGATTTGCACTGAATACTGAATGAAACAGCTTTCTCTAATAGAGAGAAAAGCTTTTGAGCAGATTTGGGCTTGATTTCACTTCATTTGAACAGAAACACTATTTCAGCATTACTGGACTCAGAAAGCTGTAAACTGACAATCTTGATCATTGAAGTCCTAACATAAGTTTTTGTGTATATAACTTCTAACACATTAAAAACTGTCTTACAGCATTGCAGAAAACATTGTACTTCATAAGGCATAAGCTTGTTTCAGTTTGGCAAGATTTGCACTGAATACTGAATGAAACAGCTTTATCTAATAGAGAGAAAAGCTTTTGAGCAGATTTGGGCTTGATTTCACTTCATTTCAACAGAAACACTATTTCAGCATTACTGGACTCAGAAAGCTGTAAACTGACAATCTTGATCATTGAAGTCCTAACATAAGTTTTTGTGCATATAACTTCTAACACATTAAAAACTGTCTTACAGCATTGCAGAAAACATTTTATTTCATAAGACATAAGCATGTTTCAGTTTAGCAAGATTTGCACTGAATACTGAATGAAACAGCTTTCTCTAATAGAGAGAAAAGCTTTTGAGCAGATTTGGGCTTGATTTCACTTCATTTGAACAGAAACACTATTTCAGCATTACTGGACTCAGAAAGCTGTAAACTGACAATCTTGATCATTGAAGTCCTAACATAAGTTTTTGTGTATATAACTTCTAACACATTAAAAACTGTCTTACAGCATTGCAGAAAACATTTTATTTCATAAGACATAAGCATGTTTCAGTTTGGCAAGATTTGCACTGAATACTGAATGAAACAGCTTTCTCTAATAGAGAGAAAAGCTTTTGAGCAGATTTGGGCTTGATTTCACTTCATTTGAACAGAAACACTATTTCAGCATTACTGGACTCAGAAAGCTGTAAACTGACAATCTTGATCATTGAAGTCCTAACATTAGTTTTTGTGCATATAACTTCTAACACATTAAAAACTGTCTTACAGCATTGCAGAAAACATTTTATTTCATAAGACATAAGCATGTTTCAGTTTGGCAAGATTTGCACTGAATATTGAATGAAACAGCTTTCTCTAATAGAGAGACAAGCTTTTGAGCAGATTTGGGCTAGATTTCACTTCATTTGAACAGAAACACTATTTCAGCATTACTGGACTCAGAAAGCTGTAAACTGACAATCTTGATCATTGCAGTCCTAACATAAGTTTTTGTGTATATAACTTCTAACACATTAAAAACTGTCTTACAGCATTGCAGAAAACATTGTACTTCATAAGGCATAAGCTTGTTTCAGTTTGGCAAGATTTGCACTGAATACTGAATGAAACAGCTTTATCTAATAGAGAGAAAAGCTTTTGAGCAGATTTGGGCTTGATTTCACTTCATTTGAACAGAAACACTATTTCAGCATTACTGGACTCAGAAAGCTGTAAACTGACAATCTTGATCATTGAAGTCCTAACATAAGTTTTTGTGCATATAACTTCTAACACATTAAAAACTGTCTTACAGCATTGCAGAAAACATTGTACTTCATAAGACATAAGCTTGTTTCAGTTTGGCAAGATTTGCACTGAATACTGAATGAAACAGCTTTATCTAATAGAGAGAAAAGCTTTTGAGCAGATTTGGGCTTGATTTCACTTCATTTGAACAGAAACACTATTTCAGCATTACTGGACTCAGAAAGCTGTAAACTGACAATCTTGATCATTGAAGTCCTAACATAAGTTTTTGTGCATATAACTTCTAACACATTAAAAACTGTCTTACAGCATTGCAGAAAACATTGTACTTCATAAGACATAAGCTTGTTTCAGTTTGGCAAGATTTGCACTGAATACTGAATGAAACAGCTTTATCTAATAGAGAGAAAAGGTTTTGAGCAGATTTGGGCTTGATTTCACTTCATTTCAACAGAAACACTATTTCAGCATTACTGGACTCAGAAAGCTGTAAACTGACAATCTTGATCATTGAAGTCCTAACATTAGTTTTTGTGCATATAACTTCTAACACATTAAAAACTGTCTTACAGCATTGCAGAAAACATTTTATTTCATAAGACATAAGCATGTTTCAGTTTAGCAAGATTTGCACTGAATACTGAATGAAACAGCTTTCTCTAATAGAGAGAAAAGCTTTTGAGCAGATTTGGGCTTGATTTCACTTCATTTGAACAGAAACACTATTTCAGCATTACTGGACTCAGAAAGCTGTAAACTGACAATCTTGATCATTGAAGTCCTAACATAAGTTTTTGTGTATATAACTTCTAACACATTAAAAACTGTCTTACAGCATTGCAGAAAACATTTTATTTCATAAGACATAAGCATGTTTCAGTTTGGCAAGATTTGCACTGAATACTGAATGAAACAGCTTTCTCTAATAGAGAGAAAAGCTTTTGAGCAGATTTGGGCTTGATTTCACTTCATTTGAACAGAAACACTATTTCAGCATTACTGGACTCAGAAAGCTGTAAACTGACAATCTTGATCATTGAAGTCCTAACATTAGTTTTTGTGCATATAACTTCTAACACATTAAAAACTGTCTTACAGCATTGCAGAAAACATTTTATTTCATAAGACATAAGCATGTTTCAGTTTGGCAAGATTTGCACTGAATATTGAATGAAACAGCTTTCTCTAATAGAGAGACAAGCTTTTGAGCAGATTTGGGCTAGATTTCACTTCATTTGAACAGAAACACTATTTCAGCATTACTGGACTCAGAAAGCTGTAAACTGACAATCTTGATCATTGCAGTCCTAACATTAGTTTTTGTGCATATAACTTCTAACACATTAAAAACTGTCTTACAGCATTGCAGAAAACATTTTATTTCATAAGACATAAGCATGTTTCAGTTTAGCAAGATTTGCACTGAATACTGAATGAAACAGCTTTCTCTAATAGAGAGAAAAGCTTTTGAGCAGATTTGGGCTTGATTTCACTTCATTTGAACAGAAACACTATTTCAGCATTACTGGACTCAGAAAGCTGTAAACTGACAATCTTGATCATTGAAGTCCTAACATAAGTTTTTGTGTATATAACTTCTAACACATTAAAAACTGTCTTACAGCATTGCAGAAAACATTGTACTTCATAAGGCATAAGCTTGTTTCAGTTTGGCAAGATTTGCACTGAATACTGAATGAAACAGCTTTATCTAATAGAGAGAAAAGCTTTTGAGCAGATTTGGGCTTGATTTCACTTCATTTCAACAGAAACACTATTTCAGCATTACTGGACTCAGAAAGCTGTAAACTGACAATCTTGATCATTGAAGTCCTAACATAAGTTTTTGTGCATATAACTTCTAACACATTAAAAACTGTCTTACAGCATTGCAGAAAACATTGTACTTCATAAGACATAAGCTTGTTTCAGTTTGGCAAGATTTGCACTGAATACTGAATGAAACAGCTTTATCTAATAGAGAGAAAAGCTTTTGAGCAGATTTGGGCTTGATTTCACTTCATTTCAACAGAAACACTATTTCAGCATTACTGGACTCAGAAAGCTGTAAACTGACAATCTTGATCATTGAAGTCCTAACATAAGTTTTTGTGCATATAACTTCTAACACATTAAAAACTGTCTTACAGCATTGCAGAAAACATTGTACTTCATAAGACATAAGCTTGTTTCAGTTTGGCAAGATTTGCACTGAATACTGAATGAAACAGCTTTATCTAATAGAGAGAAAAGGTTTTGAGCAGATTTGGGCTTGATTTCACTTCATTTCAACAGAAACACTATTTCATTATTACTGGACTCAGAAAGCTGTAAACTGACAATCTTGATCATTGAAGTCCTAACATTAGTTTTTGTGCATATAACTTCTAACACATTAAAAACTGTCTTACAGCATTGCAGAAAACATTTTATTTCATAAGACATAAGCATGTTTCAGTTTGGCAAGATTTGCACTGAATATTGAATGAAACAGCTTTCTCTAATAGAGAGACAAGCTTTTGAGCAGATTTGGGCTAGATTTCACTTCATTTGAACAGAAACACTATTTCAGCATTACTGGACTCAGAAAGCTGTAAACTGACAATCTTGATCATTGAAGTCCTAACATAAGTTTTTGTGCATATAACTTCTAACACATTAAAAACTGTCTTACAGCATTGCAGAAAACATTGTATTTCATATGGCATAAGCATCTATCAGTTTGGCAAGATTTGCACTGAATACTGAATGAAACCGCATTCTCTAATAGAGAGAAAAGCTTTTGAGCAGATTTGGGCTTGATTTCACTTCATTTGAACAGAAACACTATTTCAGCATTACTGGACTCAGAAAGCTGTAAACTGACAATCTTGATCATTGAAGTCCTAACATAAGTTTTTGTGCATATAACTTCTAACACATTAAAAACTGTCTTACAGCATTGCAGAAAACATTGTACTTCATAAGACATAAGCTTGTTTCAGTTTGGCAAGATTTGCACTGAATTCTGAATGAAACAGCTTTATCCAATAGAGAGAAAAGCTTTTGAGCAGATTTGGGCTTGATTTCACTTCATTTAAACAGAAACACTATTTCAGCATTACTGGACTCAGAAAGCTGTAAACTGACAATCTTGATCATTGAAGTCCTAACATAAGTTTTTGTGTATATAACTTCTAACACATTAAAAACTGTCTTACAGCATTGCAGAAAACATTTTATTTCATAAGACATAAGCATGTTTCAGTTTGGCAAGATTTGCACTGAATACTGAATGAAACAGCTTTCTCTAATAGAGAGAAAAGCTTTTGAGCAGATTTGGGCTTGATTTCACTTCATTTGAACAGAAACACTATTTCAGCATTACTGGACTCAGAAAGCTGTAAACTGACAATCTTGATCATTGAAGTCCTAACATAAGTTTTTGTGTATATAACTTCTAACACATTAAAAACTGTCTTACAGCATTGCAGAAAACATTGTACTTCATAAGGCATAAGCTTGTTTCAGTTTGGCAAGATTTGCACTGAATACTGAATGAAACAGCTTTATCTAATAGAGAGAAAAGCTTTTGAGCAGATTTGGGCTTGATTTCACTTCATTTGAACAGAAACACTATTTCAGCATTACTGGACTCAGAAAGCTGTAAACTGACAATCTTGATCATTGAAGTCCTAACATAAGTTTTTTGTGCATATAACTTCTAACACATTAAAAACTGTCTTACAGCATTGCAGAAAACATTGTACTTCATAAGACATAAGCTTGTTTCAGTTTGGCAAGATTTGCACTGAATACTGAATGAAACAGCTTTATCTAATAGAGAGAAAAGCTTTTGAGCAGATTTGGGCTTGATTTCACTTCATTTCAACAGAAACACTATTTCAGCATTACTGGACTCAGAAAGCTGTAAACTGACAATCTTGATCATTGAAGTCCTAACATAAGTTTTTGTGCATATAACTTCTAACACATTAAAAACTGTCTTACAGCATTGCAGAAAACATTGTACTTCATAAGACATAAGCTTGTTTCAGTTTGGCAAGATTTGCACTGAATACTGAATGAAACAGCTTTATCTAATAGAGAGAAAAGCTTTTGAGCAGATTTGGGCTTGATTTCACTTCATTTCAACAGAAACACTATTTCAGCATTACTGGACTCAGAAAGCTGTAAACTGACAATCTTGATCATTGAAGTCCTAACATTAGTTTTTGTGCATATAACTTCTAACACATTAAAAACTGTCTTACAGCATTGCAGAAAACATTTTATTTCATAAGACATAAGCATGTTTCAGTTTAGCAAGATTTGCACTGAATACTGAATGAAACAGCTTTCTCTAATAGAGAGAAAAGCTTTTGAGCAGATTTGGGCTTGATTTCACTTCATTTCAAAAGAAACACTATTTTTCAGCATTACTGGACTCAGAAAGCTGTAAACTGACAATCTTGATCATTGAAGTCCTAACATTAGTTTTTGTGCATATAACTTCTAACACATTAAAAACTGTCTTACAGCATTGCAGAAAACATTTTATTTCATAAGACATAAGCATGTTTCAGTTTGGCAAGATTTGCACTGAATATTGAATGAAACAGCTTTCTCTAATAGAGAGACAAGCTTTTGAGCAGATTTGGGCTAGATTTCACTTCATTTGAACAGAAACACTATTTCAGCATTACTGGACTCAGAAAGCTGTAAACTGACAATCTTGATCATTGCAGTCCTAACATTAGTTTTTGTGCATATAACTTCTAACAC